>NW_015432403.1:0-1115 GCF_001527695.2 Protobothrops mucrosquamatus | reverse complement strand
TTGTTACTAACACCTTGAAGCGCACCCGGAAGGCCACAGGCAGCCAGTGCAGCTCGCGCAGGAGAGGTGTTACATGGGAGTATCTAGAGGCCCCCAAAATCCCCCGCGCGGCCGCATTCTGAACTAGCTGGAGCCTCCAGGTGCACCTCAAGGGGAGCCCCATGTAGAGAGCGTTGCAATAGTCCAGGCGGGAAACAACTAGGGCTTGAGTGACCGTGCGTAGAGCATCACGATCCAGAAAGGGGCGCAATTGGCGTATCAGGCAAGCCTGATGAAAAGCCCCCCTGGCCACGGCCGTCACATGATCGTCTAAAGACAGCCGAGTATCCAGGAGGACGCCCAGGTTGCGGGCCCTCTCTGCGGGGGCTAATGACTCGCCCCCGATAGCCAGAGATGGAGCCAACTGGCTATGTCGTGACGCCGGAAACCACAGCCACTCGGTCTTGGACGGGTTGAGTCGAAGCCTGTTCCTCCCCATCCAGACTCGCACGGCCTCCAGGCACTGGGACATCACTTCCGTGGCATCGTTGGGGTGGTCCGGGGTGGAGATGTACAGCTGGGTGTCATCTGCGTACTGATGAAACTCCACCTCGAAACCACGGATGATCTCACCCAGTGGCTTCATATAAATGTTGAACAGGAGAGGCGAGAGGACCGACCCCTGTGGTACCCCACAAGTGCGGCGCCTCGAGGTTGACCTCTGCCCCCTGCTAACACAAATTGCGACCGGTCCGAGAGGTAGGAGGAGAACCACCGTAAAACGGTGCCCCTCAACCCCAACCCCCCTAACCAGTGCAACAAGATACCATGGTCGATGGTATCAAAAGCCGCTGAGAGGGACTTCCGGTGGCAAGCGACCTCGTTGGAAGCAGCTGTTTGCTGCCTCCCGCCTGTTTCAGCGTAAAAGCCGTTTAGACAGCTGTAAAACGGCTTGATACCTTTCCCCTGGGCATAAGGGGATAGGTGAGCTGCCCGGGGTAGGAGTTGAGTTCCCGAGTCGTCCCATGTGGACGATGTAGGTGAGAACTCCTCCGGAGCCCCGAGGCTTCTCCGCGATCCAGGACGCCTTCGCTTCGGCGAAGCTAGAAGCCGCTGCCACTGCTGCAACTTAAATT
>NW_015432402.1:0-1115 GCF_001527695.2 Protobothrops mucrosquamatus | reverse complement strand
ATAAGGGTAAGAACCAGGCTTAAATCGTTTTGTTCAGTGCCGTTGTTGCAGTATCGGTCACTTAACAAACGGTCGTAAGTGGGGGACTGCTTGTATATACACACACACACCCCGTCTGCAAAGCGCCAGAGACCTTGTGATGGCAGGAATCCAGAAGGGACAGATCCACCGGCTGAGCCTCGGCTAGGAACCGCTCGTCAGCTGTATCCATCTCAAAAGGCACCCGGGCAAGGCCGGCTGGATCTGGAGCAGCATCAGCGGCAGCTGGGAGCTCAGGATTGGGAACGGGAGTTGGGGGGGTCTTTTGGGTGAGCCAGCCAAAAAACCCGGAGGAGGGGGCCACGACCAGGAGCAAGGGGAGAGGGAAAACGAGGGCCCAGATGTGAAAGGGCAACATCTTCCGAAGGTGCCTGTAGGAAAAACAAAAAAATGCATGTTGTACGTATAAAAGAGAATATTTGTAGCTCAGGGTTGAAATGAGGAGGGGTCTTGGGTGCCCTCTGAGATGGGGGGTTTCCTTGCAGACGTTTCGTGACCCGACTAGGGAACATCATCAGGGCTAGAAGGGAGGAGGAGGAGGAGGAGGAAAGGATTGGGGGGTCCCTGGTACTCTCTGAACTGGGGGGTTTCCTTGCAGACCTGACTAGGGAACATCATCAGTGCTAGAAGGGAGCAGAGTTTGGGAGGAGGAGGAGAAGAGGAGATAGTGGAGGAGGAAGAAGAGGAGGAGGAGGAGGGAGGACTGTGCGGTCCTCACTTTCCAGTTCTAGGGTCCCCCTCCCACCTGGTAATTGGAGAATCACCTGGTTACAAAAGGCCCACAATTACACACTAAAAGCAGAATGGTTGGTCGCTTTAAGACTTATGGACTTCAACTCCCAGAATTCCCCAGCCAGCCATGGCTGGCTGGGGAATTCTGGGAGTTGAAGTCCACAAACAACCTGCCTCCAGAAGCTGTGAATGCTCCAACACTGGAAGTTTTCAAGAAGAGACCGCACAACCATTTGTCTGAAATGGTACAGGGTTTCCTGCCTGAGCAGGGGGTTGGACTAGATGACCTCCAAGGTTCCTTCCAACTATTATTATTATTATTATTATTATTATTATTATTATTA
>NW_015432401.1:0-1115 GCF_001527695.2 Protobothrops mucrosquamatus | reverse complement strand
CCTCGTGTAACCTCCCGGGAGGCCAGTACCAGCCAGGAGGGACACGGGTCCAGTAAACATGTGGTGGTGTTCAGCCGTCCCAGCATTCTGTCCATGTCCTCGGGGGTCACAGGATCAAACTCTTCCCATAAAATGGACTCAAGACCTGCCTCCATTGGCCCGCCTGAACTAGTCCAATCGGAGGCTAACCCGGCCCGGAACTGATCGATTTTGTCATGCAGGTAACACCCAAATTCCTCTGCCCGACCCTGCAAAGGGACATCCCGGACCCTCTGATGAAGGAGGGAGCGGGACACCCTAAACAGGGTGGCAGATCGGTTACCTGCAGACGCGATAAGAGCGGAGAAATAGTTGCGTTTTGCCACTCTTATCGCTACTAGGTAAGTCCTCAAATGGGACTTTACCAATTTCCGATCGGATTCGGAGTGGGTGGCCCTCCAATTACTCTCTAGGCATCTCTTCCGACGCTTCATCACCCTCAGCTCCTCGGAAAACCAAGGAGCCAAGGTAGACCGGCATTGGGTGAGGGGCCGCAAAGGCACGACCCGGTCCAGGGCCCCCGTGGCTGCACCATTCCAGGCGGCCACCAGGTCCTCAGTCGAGCCGCGGGTCAAGGTCTCAGGTATTGGCCCAAGCTCCGTCTGGAACCTCTCAGGGTCCATCAGGCGCCTGGGGCGGAACCATTTTGTCACTTCTGGTTCCGCCTCCCTGCGGTGGGGCGTAGCGGTAGGAAAGGTCAGCCGAAGGAGAGAGTGATCTGACCATGACAGGGGCTCAACGACCATTTCCCCTAAACCATGATCACTCAACCACTGGCCGGAGGCAAAAACTAAGTCCAGTGTGTGTCCCCCGGTGTGGGTAGGGACATCAACTAATTGGGTCAGGTCCATGGCCGTCATGGAGGCCATGAACTCCTGAGCCACCTCAGATGCTTCACCTAATGATGGCAGATTGAAATCCCCCATGACTAACAGTCTGGGGGTCTCAATCGCCATCTCGGCTATCACACTGAGTAGCTCGGGTAGGGCTGCTGATACATAGCGGGGAGCCAGGTATACAATCAGCACGCCCTGCTGCCTCCCATGACCCCACTTCACACCTAGGGATTCACAACC
>NW_015432400.1:0-1115 GCF_001527695.2 Protobothrops mucrosquamatus | reverse complement strand
AGATTGGATTCGGCCCACAGGCCCAGGGACAGAGCCTCCTGCATGAGTGTCCAGGATCTGGTCCCCCCCTGCCTGTTGACATGGGCCTTGGTTGCGACATTGTCCGTCATTACCAGGACGTGTCTTCCCGCTACTATGTTGGCAAATTGGCGTAGAGCCAGGTGTACAGCCCTGAGCTCCAGCCAATTGATGTTGTGAGCGAGGTCGGATTGGTTCCACTGTCCCTGTGCCATGTGAGTCTGCATGTGTGCTCCCCAGCCGAACAAGCTGGCGTCCGTTGTCAGGACGAGTCTGTGAGGCTCCTTGAACAGTGAACCCTTGTGAATGGCTGGCGATACCCACCAGCGTAGTGACCTCAAAACGTGATGAGGAACCCTCACTTTCCATACGGAGGAACTCATGTTCTTCCTCTGGAAAGGTAATAGGAACCACTGAAGGTGCCTGGAGTGAAGTCGTGCCCAAGGTACTATACCTAGGCACGAGATCATTTTCCCCAATAACTGGGACAGCTGGACTAGTGGAACCACCTTGCTTTTCTGGATATTGCCAATTAAAGCCCTGATGCTGACCTTGCGTTCCTGTGATAGGTATACCATGCACAGGTTCGAATCTATTACCGCCCCCAAATGTAGAATCCGAGTGGTCGGAATGGTGTGACTTTTTTTGAAATTCACGGAGAAGCCGTGTCTCTGCAGGGTCTGAATTGTGACTTGTAGGTCCAGCTGTGCTGACCGGAATGATCTGGACTGGACGATGATGTCGTCCAGGTAACACTGTACTCTTACCGGTATCAGCCTGAGATGTGCTGCTAATACCGCCAGTAGCTTTGTGAACACGCGAGGGGCAGAAGAGAGTCCAAAGGGCAGAGCCCGGTACTGGTAATGCCTGTGCCCATGGCAAAACCGGAGGAACCGGTGGTGGTGTGGTCTGATTGGGACATGAAGATAAGCCTCTGTCAGATCTATGGAAGAGAGATAATCTCCCTTCCTGATACTGGCCAGGATGGATCTGAGGGACTGCATTTTGAATCGCCTGTAGGCTATGAAATGGTTCAGTCCCTTCAGGTCCAAGATGGCTCTCCAACCTCCCGATGCCTTGGGGACCACAAAGAGGAT
>NW_015432399.1:0-1115 GCF_001527695.2 Protobothrops mucrosquamatus | reverse complement strand
GACTCCTGCGAGTCCCCTGGACTGCAAGGCGATCCAACCGGTCAGTCCTAGAGGAGATCAACCCCGACTGCTCTTTAGAAGGCCAGATCCTGAAGTTGAAACTCAAGTCCTTTGGCCACCTAATGAGAAGGAAGGACTCCCTGGAGAAGAGCCTGATGCTGGGAAAGATGGAGGGCAAGAGAAGAAGGGGACGACAGAGGAGGTGGCTGGATGGAGTCCCTGAAGCAGGAGGTGTGAGCTTCAATGGACTCCAGAAGATGGTAGAGGACAGGAAGGCCTGGAGGAACGTTGTCCGTGGGGTCGCGATGGGTCAGACATGACTTCGCAATTAACAACAACAACAAGGGTGACCTGTTCCCAGGCTAAGCCCAAACTTTTGTGTGTGAGTGTGTGTGTGTTTTGCCTGAGGGTGTGGTGGGGGAGCCTCCTTCTGCTCCCGTCTCCCCTTCAGCCAAGTTCCTCCACCTTCCAGGGGTGTGGGTGCAACCGGGATTTGCATGGTCCTTCCCCGTGAATGGAAGTTGGACCTTAAAAAAGCAAGACAGGAAGAACGTGGACTCGTTTGAGGCTGGGGTGCTGGAGAAGGCTCCCCCACATTCCTTGGACAGCAAAGGTGACTAAGACCAGACATGTCACTAGACGGCAAAAATCACAAAACTGCATCTCATTTACTTTGGCCACATCGTGCGTGGAAATTCACTGGAGAAAGCAATTATCATTGGAAGAGTTAGCGGCAGAAAGGAAACCAGGCCACCAAAGAACACGGTGGCTGGTGGACACCCTCAAAGCTGGCACCAGCCAGAGCAGAGAACAACTCAAAGAAGCAGCGCAAGACGGGAAGAGGTGGAGACACCCCCTGGCCCAGAGAATCGCCAAGGGTCGGACATGGCTGGATGGATAACGTCATCAGGGTGATCCTTCCCTTGGATGGCCTGTAAGGATCACATCTGTATAACAGAATAACAGAACTGGAAGGGACATTAGAAAGGGACCTTCCTACCTATGGATAGGTTTTAACCTATGGATAGGTAGGAAGTTCTTCCAACAATTTGAGAATAACATAGTTGGAAGGGACCTTGGAGGTCTTCTAGTCCAACTCTCTGCTCAGTCATTTC
>NW_015432398.1:0-1115 GCF_001527695.2 Protobothrops mucrosquamatus | reverse complement strand
CTTGACTCCCTCTTCTTTGGGGCAGCCCCTGAGATATTGGAACACTGCTATCATGTCCCCCCTCGTCCTTCTCTTCATTAAACTAGACATACCCAATTCCAGCAACCGTTCCTTATATGTTTTAGCCTCCAGTCCCCTAATCATCTTTGTTGCTCTTCTCTGTACTCTTTCTAGAGTCTCAACATCTTTTTTACATCGTAGTGACCAAAACAGGATGCAGTATTTAAAGTGTGGCCTTACCAAGGCATTGACGTATGACCATTTTTCACAGGTACAGACCTTGTAGCATCCCCGTGGTCATGTAATCAAAATTCAGATACTTGGCAACCGGGTTCACACTTACGACCATCGCTGTGTCCCAAGGTCACGTGGTCATTGGGTTTTTTTGCAACCTTTCGACAAGCAGAGTTAATGGGGGGAAGCCAGAGTCACTTAACAACCGGCTTACTTACTTATCAACTGCAGTGATTCGCTTAACAACTGAGGCAAGGAAGGTCGTAAAATGGGGCAAAACTCACTTAACAAATGTCTCGCTTAGCAACAGAAATTTTGGGCTGGATTGTGGTCGTAAGTCGAGCCCGACCGGTATTGCATTTCTACGCAACACTTCCTTAGATGGGTCATACATTTACCATCTCAATATATATTTGCCATTTCTCTTTAGCGGGGACATTTGCAAAGGGAGGACAATGGCTTCAAAATGGCAGGTGTGTCCAAGCAGTTAAAGCCCTGCCCCCTTTTTAATGTGTATTGGATGAAGGTAGAAAGAACCACACTTTGATTGCTTGGTGGTGTCTTCAATTTGATGCCCCTGTTACTTGGCATGACAAGTAATTATTAATTATAATTTTATGGTTCCAATTTACATGAAAGCTGGGACATGACCGTTGAAGTAAAGACAAGGATAGAGAAAGCTCGAACAGCATTCTTCAAAATGAAAAAGGTCTTCTGCAGTCACGACATAAGCCTAAGACTGAAACTCAGGCTTGTCAGATGCTATATTTTTTCTATCCTGCTCTATGGAGTAGAGAGTTGGTCTCTGACAGAAGGCCACCTGAAGAGACTAGAAGCATTTGAAATGTGGATTTACAGGCGGCTGTTTCGTAGAAGCTGGG
>NW_015432397.1:0-1115 GCF_001527695.2 Protobothrops mucrosquamatus | reverse complement strand
GGGAATAATTGTGGAAAAGTTAAACGTGGAAAATGTGTATATAATAATGTATGAAGGAAGAAAAATGTAAACAAGAAATAATGGGGCAATAAGGATAAATACTTTAAAAAAGAATAAGGGGGAAAATGTAAAAAATAGAAGAATACTGGCACGAAGTTGATGTTAAAATATATATTGTGTATATATGTGTATTATGTTTGGTTTTGTTTTGTTTGTCGGTTTAAATAATAAAAAATAAATTAAAAAAAAAATTGTTCTGTCAGGAAATTTCTCCTTATTTGTAGGTTGGATCTGTCTTGGATAAGTTTCCATTCTTTCCATCTAACCCGTATGGAAGGAGGCAAAAAAACAAAATCAATCCTATCAAAGAAACAAGTAGAATTAAATCAAACAGGAATTCAATTTTTTCTTGACTCCTGGGGACACAATTCAGTGTGTTTTTCTTGGCACCAATATGAAAGTGGCTTGTTATACAGCCCTAAGTCTCTTCTTATCATGTGAAGTATTAATACTGCTTTATAAAACCCTAGTGAGGCCACACCTGGAATACTGCAACCAGTTTTGGTCACCATACTACAAAAAAAAGATGTTGAGACCACAGAAAAAGTGCGGAGAAGAGTAACTAAGATGATCCAAGGCCTGGAGACTAAAACATATGAAGAACGGCTGCAGGACTTAGGTTTGGCTAGTCTAAAGAAAAGAAGAAATAGGGGAGACATGATAGCGGTATTCCAATTTTTTAGGGGCTGCCACAAAGAAGAGGGGGTCATGTTATTCTCCAAAGCACCAGAGGGCAGGACAAGAAACAATGGTTGGAAACTGACCAAAGAGAGAAGCCACCTGGAATTATGGATTTTCATTATGCCAAAAGTCATACTGGAAGTCTTCCCAATAATTAAATGATCGACTGATCTTGCAGGCCTATTGAAGTGTCTGCCATGATACAATCTCCTCTAATATTATATTAGAAAGAGAGAGAGAGAGAGAGAGAGAGAGAGAGAGAGAGAGAGAGAGAGAGAGAGAGAGCTAACTAAGATCTTTATTTTTCTTAAACCTATGCAGTTATACAAAAGACATTTCCTGTTACAAGGGCAAAGTGCTGTTCAAGCATACTG
>NW_015432396.1:0-1115 GCF_001527695.2 Protobothrops mucrosquamatus | reverse complement strand
ATCCATCCCTTTGTCGTCTCCTCTAATCCTCTTTCCTTCTACTTTTCCCAGTATTAGAGCCTCTGCTAGAAGGTTAGTTTTTGCATAATATGTCCAAAGTAGAAAGAAGCAGAACTTTATTGATTAGTCAATTAACCATATCAAATGTGTTGATTTTTTCAATGAGCCATTAGTTTGCTTTCTCAGGAATCGTTTTCAACATCAAAATTCAATGGTATAAATATTTTTCCATTCCTGCTTCTTTCTTCATTGCTTTTGTAGGGTGTAGGGAATACCATGGTATATACAATACTATCTTTGAAGGTATATAGATATCTGAATATTTTTTTCCAAGATCTTTGTGTCTGTTCTACTAAGCACTAGTTTGTGGGGGGTTTTGTAATTGATTGTTCCTTTACTTTTATTGTTTGTACCTAAAAGGTAGAATCTATCCATCACCTTGGTATCTTCATAGCCACAATACAACATTTTTGTTAGATCCACCATCTTTGGCTTGTCACCATGCTGGCATCCTGCCATAAAAGGGCTGGGGGAGAAGTAGGAGGAAGAACAAAATAGGCAGCAGTAAACTACATCCATTCTTGTGTGGGAATTTGGGAGGGGAGATGATAGCTGAGGAAAAGCAGATCAATGTGGGATCGGTGTATGCCAAGGCATCTTAAGGCAATTTACAGTACCCTGAGGGTGGAAAGTTACCAGCTGAAACACCCCATGGGGTTCTCAAAACATCCAGGCAGCATTGCATTGGCTGGGTTTGGACTGGTCATGGGGGGAGGGACAAAACCTAAGGGAATAGTTTTTGACTTTTTGCATGGGAACTCAGATTCCATCTGGCTTTATTGCAACCAGCATCTTTTAGTAAAAGTGCCCTTCACTTCAATCAAATGGAGTCGAGAGTTTTTCTTCCCTAAGGGGTTAATCCCAGAACTACTGTAGAGGACTGCCAAAGGCAAAGCCACTCAGTCTTGTCAGGTTTGTCAGTTAGCACCCCACCCATACTCTCAGAACACTTGTTGGTCTTGTCAGTCAGCACTCCATCCATATTTTCACAGCTTCCAGACACTGGGATAGGATGTTCACAGCATTGCTTAATTTGCCTGAAGTATAGACATACA
>NW_015432395.1:0-1115 GCF_001527695.2 Protobothrops mucrosquamatus | reverse complement strand
AATGTCGGCTGGCGACCCCCAGGGGGAGGGCCTTCTCTGTGGGTGCCCCCACCCTCTGGAACGAACTACCCCCCGAGATCCGGATGATTCCGGATCTCCTTACTTTCCGCCGCGCCCTCAAGACATGGCTTTTCCAGCAAGCGGGCCTGACCTAGGGAGGATTTTATTTAGGGATGATTTTAAGTATAATTTTAATTGGAATACAGCTTCTAATATTTGGTTTTTAATTTGGTTTTATAGGGGTTTTTTATCTTTGTATTTTACATTTGTATCTGTTTTAATATGCTGTGCACCGCCCTGAGTCCTACGGGAGAAGGGCGGTATATAAATTAAATTATTATTATTATTATTATTATAGTTCCTGGATCCAATCTGGGTCGGTCACCCAGGACCAAAAGGTTCTGGTGAGAGAGAAGATCCCTGAGGATGGGCTCCAGAACGAGTCCGAAAGCCTGGAAGAGACTAAACCTCTGGTCCTGGTGACTGACCCAGATTGGATCCTGCAACGTTATCCTGACCTGGGGTATTTTCCTGCATTCATATATAGTTCCTACTGCAGGCCGCTAAAGTGATCAGCGCCCTTCCCTATTTCCAGGGCAGTGAATTACCTTGTCCTCCAGTCAATTTCCTCTTTTGCACGATCCTTTCGAGCATCTCTTTGCTTTTCTTCTAGCCTCTCTTTTTCTTTGCTTGCCAGATCTAACAGATATTTCAGGAGATTTTTTTTTTTAACGAAAAAGGCAAAAAAAAAAAAAAAGGTAGATGAAGACATTAAAAAGTACAAACCACAACATACTTAGTATTTATTTGTATACTCTTTCAATCATTATCCTGAACCTTCAGCTGTCTACTGATAGTCAAGCCCGAGTTCTGACAAAATACTCAAGAGAAATAAAATCTGCAATTATGTAAATTATATACGGGTCTGGATGGGGAGGAACAGACTCAGGCTCAACCCTTCCAAGACTGAGTGGCTGTGGCTGCCGGCGCCTCGGCATAGTCAGCTGACCCCATCGCTGACTATAGGGGGCGAAATTTTGGCCCCCTCAGAGAGGGCCCGCAACTTGGGAGTCCTCCTGGATCCACGGCTGACATTGGAAGACCATTTGTCGGCC
>NW_015432394.1:0-1115 GCF_001527695.2 Protobothrops mucrosquamatus | reverse complement strand
TCTCTCTCTCTCTCTCTCTCTCTCTCTCTCTCTCTCTCTCTCTCTCTCTCTCTCTCTCATACACACACACACACACAAACACAAACACACCATTCTTGAACTCTGACATAATTGGTTGCAGAAGAAAATGCTTTCTTAAAGTTCCATAAGAACTATAAATGCCATTCTTCATTTTTTGTGCAAAATGCTTCTCAATTCTTATTTATGAGTTACACTTTCAAATCTGTCAGCATTAAGGAGTTCATGAACATTTTTCCGTTTTCTGCAGACCATATTTGGTGGTTGACCACTATTTAGAAACCTGATATGTAAATTCATGGTGTAAGAGTGTTTAACAAAAAAGTACTGTAATGAGTTAAAATGTATATTTAAGAGATAATCATTTATATTCATAAGTTTCAGTGAGAATTTAAGTACGAATATATGTATAAAGCTGCAATGAAGGATGATGCTTAATCCAAATATGTAAATAAGCCCAAATAAGAACAAATAGATTTCTGCAAAACTAGCTGTACAGACTTGTTCTTTCCCTTTTGGAGCAATTATTTGAGACCCATCACATTTTTACAAAGTGTCTTTTCCCCATAAAACGATTTATGGCATTATTCTTATGGTTAGGATTAAATGAAAATTTTACATCAAATCCAGTTAGTTATTCTTACTGTCAAATGGCTTATATCAGTGGAAGAGGGATGTATACTTCCCCTTCCCCAAACAGTCCCTTTATGTTTCAGAAAGTATAATGGTGGAGTAAATGGGACCGGGCTGCTGCTGGTGGTGGTGGTACAAGGGAAAGGAAGTAGAAAATAATGTTATGTTGAAAGAACAAAAGTTATGTAATAAAACCTTGCATTTGGGGTGGGTGGGGTTTTGAATTTAGAGCCTTGTTTTCTGCAATGTTTATTTTGTCCTCTGCTGTTTGAATTGATATTTAAGTATAAAGTGAATCATGAGAATATAGTTGGATGCTTCCAAATGCATGGGAAACGCCTTTTGTTTCTATTTAGAATTCCACATCCTTACAAATTTGCCAATGTTTCAAAACTGTCTGTTAATAATTGCTATTTTTTGACTTCATTTTCTTAACAGAAGTTTTCATTGTTTCTGGGTTTTTT
>NW_015432393.1:0-1115 GCF_001527695.2 Protobothrops mucrosquamatus | reverse complement strand
GAGCTCCCACCCTCTGGAACGAACTGCCCCCAGAGATCAGGGTGATCCCTGATCTCCCTTCCTTCCGCCGCGCCCTCAAGACATGGTTGTTCCAGCTTGCGGGACTGGCCTAAGGGATTTTAAAGGGGTTTTAATTACTTTTAATTGGAACAGATTCAAATATTTCTTTTTAATTAATTTTAAACGTGTATTGTATTTTCGTATTTTATCTGATTGTTAGCCGCCCTGAGTCCGCAAGGAGAAGGGCGGGATACAAATGTAATAAAATAAATAAATAAAATAAAAAATAAATTTGACTGGAATACACTGGAAATGAGTATTTGTCGGTTGGGAAGAGCCTTTAGCCGAGGAAGGCTGAGATTAGTCATCGGACAGATTTATACATCTAAGATGGGGTGGATGCACTAATGCAGGAGTAGGCAACCTTGGCTCTTTTGTGACTCGTGGACTTCAACTCCCAGAATTCCCGAGCCAGCATGGCTGGCTCGGGAATTCTGGGAGTTGAAGTCCACGAGTCTCAAAAGAGCCAAGGTTGCCTACCCCTGCACTAATGTTTCCGTAACTCGAAGACCAGGAACTAGTCTTCATTAAGTGCCCGAAGCGTATCTGAAGGAGGTGTCCCTTAGAAAGCTCGGAGTCTTTTTTGTACGAAGTGATAGGCTGGTTCTTCTGCAGAAATCTACCCATTCTGATTCCAGAATGCACCTGAACGGAGTATTAATCTCCTGCCTTCTCTTTCCAGCGATATTGACTTAGTGGTGTTTGGAAAATGGGAGACTTTGCCACTGTGGACCCTGGAAGAAGCACTTCGAAAGCACAACGTGGCCGATAAAGGTTCAGTGAAGGTTTTAGATAAAGCAACTGTAAGTTAATTTTATGTGTGTGTGTGTTCTTCTTGTGCCTGTAGTATGGGGATGGGGGGGGGTGATTCAACTCAGATTGGTCAATTCCTGTGGAACGTCTACCTTGCAAATAACAGAGTTGCAAGCCGGGACCTTAGAGGTCTGCTACTCCAACCCCATGCTCAAACAGGAGACCCCATACCATTTCAGACAAATGGCTGTCCAATCTCTTCTTAAAAACTTCCAGTGTTGGAGCATTCACCGCTTCTGGAG
>NW_015432392.1:0-1115 GCF_001527695.2 Protobothrops mucrosquamatus | reverse complement strand
GAGACAGAGGCACTTGCACTTCTGTCTCTCTCTCTCTCTCTCTCACATGGGACTTGCCCCCTTGCAGGGCTCCTCATTGGCCCTGCGCCCGGGTGCCCCGCCCCCTGGGAGAAGGGCAGCCAGGAAGTCCCTTTCCCGGGCTGGCCCCGTCCCAGGCGCACGTGGCTGGGGAGCCATGCGGGGAAGCCCCGGGATCCCCACTGGGAGCAACCCCCCGGAGCCTTTGCTGAGTGGGCCAGCCCTCCCGTAAGCCGCAGCCCCGAGAGAGAGCAGCCCCTGCAATGTCCAGCTGGTGCAACCGTTGGCCAAGCAGCAGCAGAGCCGGAGATGGAAGGTCAGTGGCAGGGGGGGAGGGAGGGAGCTCTGAGTCCGCAGAGCACTGCCGCGAAGTGGCTGCGGGGCAGGTGGTTCGCCCCCCCCGGCTTACTTGTTCCAGTCTCGGCTGGGGCATCGCTTCCTGGGCCGCTCCCTGGGCAGCCGAACCAGCCACATGTCTCCCCATGCTGGGCGGCAGTCATGGCTGGTGCGGCGGCCAGCGGGAGCATCGCTCCCCGGGAAGCCGAACCGGCCACATGTCTCCCCAGCCCGGGCCGGACGGCAGCCAGGCATGAAGCTCGCCTGGCTGCCGCAGGGCTCTCCGCCGCCCGGCCCCACCTCGGCTTCATCGGTGGCACCTTCCTCGGGCACTTTCAGGGAGCCGCCGCTGCTGCCCTCGTTACTGCAGGAGAAGGAGACCTTGGGATGCGAGGGCGGCGGGGCTGGTGGCGATCGGGACCCCCCCTCATCGGCACTCCCCGTTGCCGGCGCGGCCGCCCATGGTGCACCCGGCCTTGGCGCCCTCCTCTTAAGACGGCGAAGTGGCTGAGGATGCGGCAGGGGCGGCGGCCGGGCCAGGGGTGGCGACGGGGACCCCGACGATGCTGCAGTGGCTGCCGCCAGAGCCGCTGCCTCCTGTCCTGCTCCCCCTCCCTGCCCATTTGGCTGAGGACGCAATGGGGACGCCGCCACTGGAGCCGCTGCCTCCCATTCTGCTCCCCCTCCCTGCCCCTCCCTGCTTGTTCGGCTGAAGAAGCGATGGGGGGGCGGCCGGGAGCTTCTACCTTCCGTCCTGCTCT
>NW_015432391.1:0-1115 GCF_001527695.2 Protobothrops mucrosquamatus | reverse complement strand
CTATAGCACTGCTATATATTTCAGTGCAGGTTAATTCATTCACTGTACTGACAATTCTATTAGTGCCAGTGACAGTCAATTCCTTCTAACTTTTCAATTATTTTTAGGGATCTTACATTATAATTACTAATAATGTTCCTTTTCCAAATAAAATAAAATTTTCTGAACAGGGCCACCTTCCTGTGGTTAGGGTAACATAGTAGTGATTTGAAGTGAATAGGAACGTGGATTTGAATGGGTCAAGCAATGAGAAAGATATGGAGAAGGATGCACTGGATATACAAACGAAACTCATGGATGTTTCATTGCTTAAAGGTGACGTACAATTACTAAAGCAGAAAACTGATATGGATAACGTTTTGTTACTGAACGTACAAGAGAGGACTGTTAAAGTCTTGAGGGACTTTATGAGAAATGATTTTTTTAAAAGGACAGATTTTACTTATTGAATATACAAAAGAGGTCTGTCAAAGTTCTGAAAGATTCTTGGGACAAAAATAAAGATGATCAGAAACCAAGCTCTGGGACTATACTTGATAGAATTAAAATAAAGTTTGTTAAAAGTACAGAGAAGGAACACAGGGTTGGCTTATTTAGTCAATTTTAAAATAGAACATTAATTACATCTGGCTCCCCTTACTCAACTTCTGCTACTAAAGAATGAATGACCAAGCGTTTCGATTTTGTTTTTTGTTTTTAGTTAGGAGATGAGTTATGGGGGTAAAAAGAATATAGGTTGTACTAAAAGACAATAATAAGCTACTAAAAATGTTTTTACTTGCTGGAATTAGGGGGAGGTATCAACATATTTAACTGAATTAATAATTTTAAAAATAGTAGTAATCCAAATACTGTAAAACATCAGCTGGCATTTTGAATTTGCACACTGTGGATAGCAATAGCACTTAGACCTATTTATTGCTTCATAGTGCTTTACAGCCCTTTCTACGCAGTTTACAGTCAGCCTATTGCCCCCAGCAATCTGGATCCTCATTTTACCGACTTCAGAAGGATGGAAGGCTGAGTCAACCTTGAGCCGGTAAGAATTGAACCACCAAACTGCAGGCAGCTGGCAGCCAGCAGAAGTAGCCTGCAGTACTGCATTCTAACAACTG
>NW_015432390.1:0-1115 GCF_001527695.2 Protobothrops mucrosquamatus | reverse complement strand
GTGTGCGTGTGTGTCTCCCCCAACAAGGACTAAACATCATCTCCCTCTGAATTTGATCTTGAAACATCTTAATTCAAAGAAAAAATAAATAAATAAATATAAGTAGCTCATTTAAGAAACTTTGGCACTGGCAGCTGCAGAAGTCTCAAGAAGACACAAAAGGTGATTTTGGGTGTCAATGGCTCATGACTGAATATCTACAATTGCTTTTTGAGTTGTGTTCATCACCTGACGATTAGCTGTATAGGTCCATACGTATTTCTTGTCAAGTGTTTTGCGTTTTGCAACTGGCATTTTTCAAAGTTGCCCAGGTAACAGAATGCTGCTAAGCCACACAGGATATAACTAAAACAGTACTATAAAATTTTGATCGCTTTGTAAAATGGATTAAAAAGAAAACAATTTTGCAACAGCAAGTCAATTTGAAGTAGAAGGCAAGGAAGAAAATCCAAAAAAGGTTTTAAAAAAGTCTAAAACCAGAAAAAGTCTTTAGGTACAAGGCAATTCTAGCTTTGCTCACTGTCTGGAAATCTTGGATGCCTGAAAATTTTACATCCATTCAGCTGCCAGGGGAAAAAAAGGCATAAATTAACAGGACTGTATATAAATTCCAGCAGAAGTGTCTTCTGTGCATGTATCAAAGACTAGAAAATGCTAAGCATGCAACATATAATAATAATAATAAAGTTGGAAGGGACCTTGGAGGTAATCGAGTCCAACCCCCTGCTCAGGCAGGAACCCTACACCATTTCAGACAAATGGCTGTCCAGTCTCTTCTTAAAAACTTCCAGTGTTGGAGCATTCACCGCTTCTGGAGGCAGGTTGTTCCATTGGTTAATTGTTCTAACTGTCAGGAAGTTTCTCCTTAGTTCTAAGTTGCTTCTCTCCTTGATGAGTTTCCACCCGTTGCTTCTCATCCTACCTTCAGGCGCCTTGGAGAATAGCTTGACTCCCTCTTCTTTGTGGCAGCCCCTGAGATATTGGAACACTGCTATCATGTCCCCCCTCGTCCTTCTCTTCGTTAAACTAGACATACCCAATTCCAGCAACCGTTCCTTATATGTTTTAGCCTCCAGTCCCCTAATCATCTTTGTTGCTCTTCTCTGTACTCTTTC
>NW_015432389.1:0-1115 GCF_001527695.2 Protobothrops mucrosquamatus | reverse complement strand
TGTCACCTGTACTGTATATTCATCAGGAATATGATTTAGTTCATACCTGTGTGGCCTAGTGCTTTTCCCTACTTTCTTCAATTTAAGCCTAAATTTTGCAACGAGAAGCTCATGATCTGAGCCACAGTCAACTCCTGGTCTTGTTTTTACTAACTGTATAGAGCTTCTCCATCTTTGGCTGCAGAGCACATAGTCAGTCGGATTTTTGTGTTGACCCTCTGGTGATGTCCAGGTGTAGAGCCGTCTCTTGGGTTGTTGGAAAAGAGTGTTTGTTATGACCATCGTATTCTCTTGACAAAATTCTATCAGCCTGTGCCCTGCTTCATTTTGTACTCCAAGGCCAAACTTGCCTGTTATTCCGGTTATCTTTTGGCTTCCTACTTTAGCATTCCAATCCCCCATGATGATAAGGACATCATTTTTTTGGTGTTAATTCTATAAGGTGCTGTAGGGCTTCATAGAACCGGTCAATTTCATCCTCTTCAGCACCAGTGGTTGGGGCATAGATTTGGACTACTGTGATATTGAATGGTTTGCCTTGGATTCGAACTGAGATCATTCCGTCATTTTGGGGATTGTATCCCAGTATTGCTTTTCCTATTCTTTTATTGACTATGAAGGCTACTCCATTTCTTCTGAGGGATTCTTGCCTGCAGTAGTATACCTGATGGTCATCTGAGTTAAATTCACCCATTCCTGTCCATTTTAGTTCGCTGATTCCTAAGATGTCGATGTTCAGTCTTGTCATCTTGTTTGACTACGTCTAGCTTGCCTTGATTCATGGATCTTACATTCCAGGTTCCTATGGAGAAAAGATCTTTACAGCATCGGACTTTCCTTTCACCACCAGATATATCCACAGCTGAGTGTCCTTTCGGCTTTGGCCCAGTCGCTTCATTCTTTCTGGTGCTACTAGTACTAGCCATCTGCTCTTCCCCAGTAGCATATTGGACACCTTCCGACCTGAGGGGCTCATCTTCCAGCGTCATATCTTTTTGCCTTTTAGTACTGTCCATGGGGTTTTTATGGCAAAGATACTAGAGTGGTTTGCCATTTCCTTCTCCAGTGGATCACATTTTGTCAGAACTCTCTGCTATGACCTGTCCATCTTGGGT
>NW_015432388.1:0-1115 GCF_001527695.2 Protobothrops mucrosquamatus | reverse complement strand
CGTTGCGGTCTCCCTGCCCTCCCGCAGTGGTGGCTCCTGCCGCCAGGAGCCCTCAAGGATGGATAGGGTGCAACCCAGAGCATTTTGCCACAGGCCTCCTTTTCTCTGACTTGGGATTCCTGAAACCTCTTTCCTTGGGACTTCTGTGGAGGTTCCTTCCCTGGGAACGAGACGGGGGGGGGGGGAGCTCGGGATGCATTCAAATGGGGGGGGGTGCGCATCGCTGCCTGGAGCTGAGCATGGGGAGGGGGCTGCGGGAGGGCCTCGTTGGCCAAAGGCGATAAGCAGCTGCAAGCTCTGTCTGAGATTGGCATCACGGGCTGGGCGGCTTGGGGTGGGATGTGACGGGGGGTCCTAGAGCCTGTTTGACCTACGGAGCGGCTGGCACGGCTTCTTCGGCTTTGCCTTTCCGGGGAAATTTTGCTCCGGCAGAGAAAGGCACGGTGGGGAACCCTTCCTTCCTTCTATTTTTCCTTTCCCTTTGCTGTTTTTCTGTCCGTCCCTTCCAGTGCTTCGTCCCTTCCAGCTCGGGCCTCCCCAGGCCTTCCTCATCCTTCCCTCACGCAGCGGTGGGTCCAGCCGTCTTGTGAAAAAAGCGGGGCTGGCAGAACGGACCTGGCACCGGTCTTCAACCGGTCTGAATGGGGGGAACAGATCCGCTCGGCTGCCCTTGACCAATATCTGTGCTGCCCCCCAGGCCCTTGGATGGGCCTGTGTGAGTGCGTTTAGGGGTCCCGACTCCCCTCTCCCCAGATCTTCCCTCCTGCTACCTGCGGCTTCCGACCCAGCAGGGTCTAGGGAAATCGGGCGAGGGGGACCGGCTGTTCTGCCTCCAGACTGCAGAATGGGGCATTGTCCACCCTTCTCCACCGAGGGTCTAGGACAGGGGTGGGCAACCTTGGCTCTTTTATGACTGGTGGACTTCAACTCCCAGAATTCCTGAGTCAGCCATGCTGAGGGGAAAGGGAGAGGTTTCCATACTGAGCCATGCTGGCTCAGGAATTCTGGGAGTTGAAGTCCACGAGTCACAAAAGAGCCAAGGTTGCCTACCCCTGGTCTAGGCAGTGGACCACGAGACCCAGCGAGCCCTCCTCCCACGGCCCAAACTCAGGTGT
>NW_015432387.1:0-1115 GCF_001527695.2 Protobothrops mucrosquamatus | reverse complement strand
ATGGAACAAGTGGTATGACTGGTTGGAGAGTAGAAATAAGAGAGAATAAATGTGCAAAGGTTAAAAGTGGAAAATGTGTGTATAATAATGTATGAAGGAAGAAAAATGCAAATAAGAAATAATGGGGCAACAAGGACAAATATTCTAAAGAAGAATAAGGGGGGAAAATGTAAATAATAGAAGATTACTGTTACGAAATCGCTGTAAAAAAGGGAGGAATATATACTGTGTGTGTATGTGTGTTATGTTTTGTTTTGTTGGTTTAAAAAATAAAAATATATATTTAAAAAAAATAAAAACAACAACAACAACAACATGCACAATCTCTTAGCATCAGCAAACGGAAGTGTCAGGATTGTGGTCATTGAGCAAAGCAGTTACATGGGCAGTCACATGACATCTTGCTTAACAACCGCTCCATTCAATGTCTAAGATGATAAAACTGATTTTTTTTCTTACTTCAGGTGAACAATCTCATTTTCCAGATCCATATTTCGTTTATGAAGCTCTTCCAACTCTCGCTCTGATTCAGATGTTCTGACTCCTATTACATGATCAACAGTAACACTGCAGCTTTTGAGTTTCTTTTGCAAAGCGCTTTTTTCTTTTTCACCCCTGAAATATGTATTTTTATTAATGCAGTAGTATACTTGCTTTCATGTGGATCAAGTATGTAAAATTAAATGTTCTTAATATATATTTGATATACTGTACAGTATATCCCATTAAAACAAACCCTTGACAAGTTTACTTCCTCTTGCAACTTTATCCATTTTCATTTTTTTAATGAAAAACACTGTTTATAAAAGTATCTCCAATGTTTAAAATAGTCCCAATTAAGTTTTTTCCTTAGCAATGGAGTTGCTTAAAATGCCGCCTATGCGGGAGGGGGGTGGGAAAAAAAATCCTCCTCCTTCCCCCCCCCCAAGCTTCCAGCTTTTCATTAAAGATAGGTACTTCCACCAAAAGTCCCGTTTCAACAAAGAGCAGAGAAGAATCTCACCGGACTGGCTGCTTGCTGTCAAAATCAGCTGTTTTCTGTTCCTGACGATTGGCTGTTAATGGTGACTCACATAAATGCGATCCACCTTTCTTCTGCTGGTTCCAGGGGCTGC
>NW_015432386.1:0-1115 GCF_001527695.2 Protobothrops mucrosquamatus | reverse complement strand
GCAGGAAGAGGAGAGGAAGGAAAAGTGCCCATCAAGTTAGAAGAACGTCAGATTTATCCTGCTATTTTTATTCATAAGCTTCCTTTACTTCCCCAAACCACAATCTCCAATGTTATATATCAGTTCTTGCGGTAAAGATGCATTATCTCAGAGTTGGTAACTCCTGCAAAATTGTTTGGAGGTTTAATTCCGTGTTAAGACCCATCTGTAGTACATAATCAATAGGACTTTGTTTTTTCTTTGAAGACGTTTCGCTTCTCATCCCACAAACTTCTTCCGCTCGGCTTCGTCAGAACTGAAGAAGCTTCTTGGATGAGAAGCGAAACGCCTTCAAGGAAAATCAAGAAACACAAGAAAGTCCAGTTGCCTGGATAGACTGAGAATCTCCATAGGCAAGACCAATAGCTTACATCCCAAATAACAAAGAGGCAAAAGTTGATTTTAAACCCTCAGAGGTATACACTTACAATTACATATTTCATTCCTGGGTGTACAAAGAGGAGACGGATATAAATAGGGCTGACAGATCTGCGGTACAAAAATGAAGATGAAAAAGAGTCAGAATCTTCTCTATAGCTACGAGCCTAAGAGTTACCCTGAGGTAAGATGAATGAATTTAATTTAAATAAATAAATAAATGGAAGCCTGGGTGTCTCCTTGAGGTCCCCTAAGACCATCGGCTAGGACCCCTCTTTCTTTTCTTTCTTTCTTTCCTTCCTTCTTTCCTTCCTTCCTTCCTTCCGTCCTTCCCTTCTTCCTTCCTTCCTTCCTTCCTTCCTCTTTCTTTCTTTCTTTCTTTCTTTCTTTCTTTCTTTCTTTCTTTCTTTCTTTCTTTCTTCCTTCCTTCCTTCCTTCCTTCCTTCCTCTTTCTTTCTTTCTTTCTTTCTTTCTTTCTTTCTTTCTTTCTTTCTTTCTTTCTTTCTTCCTTCCTTCCTTCCTTCCTTCCTTCCTCTTTCTTTCTTTCTTTCTTTCTTTCTTTCCTACCTTCCTTCCTTCTTTCCTTCCTTCCTTCTTTCTTTCTTTCTTTCTTTTTTTCTTCCTTCCTTCCTTCCTTCCTTTTTCTTCTTTCTTTCTTTCTTTCTTTCTTTCTTTCTTTCTTTCTTTCTTTCTTTCTT
>NW_015432385.1:0-1115 GCF_001527695.2 Protobothrops mucrosquamatus | reverse complement strand
CAGTTTACAGTGACCTAGTTCTTACTGAGTAACTGTAATTCAGCTGGAGATGCTGAAGGAATGCAGAATTCATACACCCAGAAAAATCATCCTTTCCCTGTTGTGTAGAAGATATTTTTCATGAAGATAGAAAGCCACAGAGTAAGGAAGCATATCTTAGCGAACACACTTCTTTAGGATTCTGTACTTTATAGGTTGTTGGTTGGGGAATTCTGGGAGTTGAAGTCCACACATCTTAAACTTCTCAAGATTGAGATATCCTAAAATAGATACGTAAATAGTGATATAATTAACTGCTTTGTGTCAGCCTTGCAAGGTAGATCAGATAGGAAACAGTCAGATGAGCTACTTGTAGTTTAATGTAAAGTTGCATTAATCTTGCAAGTCTGAAGGTGTGTCTCCCTCCCTTCCCTGTCCCCTTTACATCCCAAGAAACTAGGGGGGGTGTCTCTTCTTGAGCTGCTTGCCTTGCCCTTTTTCCTGCTGTGGGCTGTTTCCCTTTATTTGACTGTTTGCTCTGCTGAGTCTCTTCTCTCTCTTCCCTCATATCATTACATCTTGATACATGGCGTAAAACAGACAAGAGACATATCAGTAGGCATAGTTATCTTTTGTTAATTGCGTTAGAAATAAATGTAAACATAAATGTATGTTGCTCTTTTTTGTTTGTTTAATAATCTGAATATGAGAGCAACTGTGTCCATATTTGCCTCTCACAGATTTTTTTTTTAGCACTGTAAGATTAAAGAAGGTTTTGTGTGTGAGGGCCATTTGATCACAAATGGAGGAAAATTCAATGTCATTTGCACTAACAGAGTGGTTTCCCAGCCCAAGTTCTTGTTACTGTACTACTAATGAAAGGCTGAAATCAGCACTGTTGTGTTCTTTGTATTCCCCCCCCTTAATCCCCTATGCGTATCCTGATCACCCATTAAGGGTGATTGCCCTTCACCATTGATCACCCATTAAGGGTGATTGCCCTTCACCATTGATCGCCCATTAAGGGTGATTGCCCTTCTCCATCTGCATACAGTTTCATGCCCGTTGCTGGTTGGCTAACTAGCAACAGGGTCTTGCCAGCCAATGGAATTGTGTGATTACAAGCCAGGGGAATC
>NW_015432384.1:0-1115 GCF_001527695.2 Protobothrops mucrosquamatus | reverse complement strand
AGAGCCAGACGCTGGCCGCCTCCCACTACACTCTAGAGCTGACCTTCCCTACTGTTCACATCTACTTGCCGAGCAAGAAGTTCTACGAAAGCATCTACAACAGGTCAGAAGGCTTGGAGAACTTGGGATGGGTGTGGAGGACACAGCTCTTCTGAGGAAGTATTGGGATGTGCTTGGGGAGGGGGAGGCTAGACCCCCCCAAGCAGCTGGGTTGCTTTAGGCCAAACCATGGTGGGTGCCGCCATATTGCGTGCTCCAGTTGTCTGTCCCAATTCTCCCAATTTGGAGAAAGACCTTAAGTGGAGATGCTGTGTTCACCATGAGACTTCCTGCAAGGCCAGTTGTATCTTCTCTCATTGAAGTGAAAGTTTGCTCCCCACATATGTTGGAAAGCAAAACTTTGGGGTTCCTGCCTGCCCCATGTTAATGTCCAGGATGCGATGTTGAACTGTTTGAATTTGGATTTGTGAGTAACCCAAAATGCCAAAGGTCAGGCAAGATTGGCGACTCCTGGAGCGGCGATCCTAAAACATCTGGAGACTCTTGTGATAGAATTTAGGCTGCCCCATCGCTTCAAGCATTGGTGGAAGAGTTTAGGCGTGCGAGTAGTCCTCAACTTATGACTGTTCGCTTCGTGGCTGTTCAAAGTTATGACAGTGTCTAAAAAAGTGACTTATGACTGGTCCTCACAACCATTGAAGTGTCCCCCCCCCCCCATTCACACGATCATGACTAGGGCACTTTGCGAACCTTCCTTGTGCATTTATGACAAGTCGCAGTGTCCCCCAATCATGTGATCACCATTTGAAACCTTCCCAGCTGGCTTGCGCCAAGCAAAATCAATTGAAAAGCCAGCAGGGAAGTTTGCAAGTATCAGATCTGCCACCTTTGCTCCACTCCGCTAAGCTTGCCGGCTTATCTAGACCCATACCAGTCGGGTTTCAGGCCGGGACACAGCACGGAAACGGCATTGGTCGCGTTGGTTAACGATCTCTGGAGGGCCCGGGACAGAGGTTACTCCTCTGTCCTTGTTCTTTTGGACCTCTCAGCGGCTTTTGATACTGTAGACCACGGTATCATGCTGCGGCGTCTCGGTGAGTTAGGAGTGGGAGGCA
>NW_015432383.1:0-1115 GCF_001527695.2 Protobothrops mucrosquamatus | reverse complement strand
GAGTTCTAGCTCCGCCTTAGCCATGAAAGCCAGCTGGGTGATTTTGGGCCAATCACCAGGAGATGGCGAGTTCTAGTCCCGCCTTAGCCATGAAAGCCCACTTGGTGATTTTGGGCCAATCACCAGGAGACGGCGAGTTCCAGTCCTGCCTTAGGCATGAAAGCCGGCTGACTGGGGGAATTCTGGGAGTTGACGTCCACCTATCATAAACTTGTCAAGGTTGGGAAATCCTGCTCTAGGCGGATACATAACCATATCAATAAAGGAAAACGAAGGAAATAATGTCCATTTCTCTCCCACCCCCCTCCCTTGGCTGGAAATTCACGGCTATCCATAGACCTACTGATTTCACAACTCACCCGGCCGTTCTGATGTGCGGCGTTGTTGCTATTGCTGCTCCTGAGATCAGAGAAATCCAGGGCGGTGTCGGGCAGCGGGACCACACCTGGGGGGGGGGGGGGAATAAAAGGTTCCAAGATCCATTAGTTCCCCTTTAAAAAAAAAAAAAAAAGCAACTTCTTCCTTCTCTAATAAAAATAATAATGTCTTCCAGATGAATCTCTATCTGTCTGGATTTGGGCCAGATCTGCCAATATATCAGGGGAGGGGGTCTCTATCAATTACACACACACCCCCTCCACTCCCTCCTTTATTTTCCTAAATGCTTCCTGGAAGAGCCGACACTGAACTTTTCTAAATCCGAGGACATCTTTGGGAGGACACAGAATATGGGGAAAGAGGTGGCTTTTACGTCAGGGGCCTGTTCTTGTTCTGTTCGGCAGCATCTGTTTGGCCGGCGTTCTAGTTTCGATCTCAGATCCCATCCAGCGAGGCCATGACTACATCTTTGAAGCAAACAAGCCAGCTCTGGGTGGAGGAGAGGGGAGGGGGGCAGAGATAGACTCATCATCTCTCTCCCCCCCCCTTTTCCGTTCGTTCCTTGCAAAAGCCTCTCTCCCAAAAACAGGAACAGAACAAACTTCTGACGCTGGAGGATTACTCAACCGAGATGTACTCCTGGCAGTGACGCAGCTGAAGAATTTCGGCTCGATAAATATTTTGATTTGAGATCCACACAAGGCAAAAGAGGCTGAGATTTCCATAAATCAATCTCG
>NW_015432382.1:0-1115 GCF_001527695.2 Protobothrops mucrosquamatus | reverse complement strand
GTGGCCTACTGGGTGGGCATGGCCAGCTCTACATCGTTCGCGTCAAGGGTGCCTGTGGGGGCCTGGGCAGGAGTGGGACAGATCTGAGGGTCTCTGGCAGAAGGGGGTGGGACCGGGGCAAGCGCCAAGGCATGGTCCATTTCTTCATTCCTCACAAAGGGTGACACCTCCCCAGCATGCACCCAGGGGGCAGGGCCGACACGGCAGGGGCTGGTTCCTCGCTGTTTCTAGACGGCCTTATGGAGCTAAGACTGAATGCGTTTCAGCATAGATGGCCACCACAAAATTGTACATTGGCTCCTGGTCGGCCTGGGCCAGGGCCAAGGCAGGGGGGGCTCTTCCCATACTGTTTCCAGGATGGCTTCGCGGGCCACATGAAACCACTTCGCGGGCCGCATCTGGCCCCTGGGCCTTGCGTTTGACATGTCTGATGTAACTGATGCAAAGGGAGCTTTCTATTGCAGGAAACCACTTATCCCTCTTTGCTCTAAATGGAGGAAATACTGATGGTCTCTAAATGTTTTCTGAAATCAAAATAAACTTGAGGACATCCTATAATATACCCTTCGCTTCCCTTTGCAAAATAAAACTTCCTTGAAGAAAAAAAGTAAATTTCCTTGCATTGAGTCCAACTATTAGTTTATCTCAACAACATTTTTTTTTTAATCTTGAGTTAGGTAGCAGCCTGCACAATCAATCACAATGATGCCAAAATGGTGACATGTACACAAGGCTGTCATCATGCAAACACACCTTTACGCACTTCTTGATGTCTGACACTGCCTATAAATTGCAGCATTTGCAAATGAAGCATATGTCATTATTTCCACACCCTCCCCCCTACCCACTCTTTGGGCTTTTTGCGCAGTCTGCCATTGGAAATCAGATGTTCTGAAATTTCATTTCATTCTGTGTGTTTATTAAGGACAGTTTAGTCCTGCATTTTGCTACAAAAACAAGCTCAGAGGCAGCTAATACCTTAAATGCACTTAAACTCAATTAATTAAAAGAAGTTACAAAATACGGAAATCAGTAGCAAACGCAATAACCCTGCTTCTTTAAAAACCAAAAATAGAACCTAGAAACATAAAAGACAGGCAAGTGAAAGTTGTGGA
>NW_015432381.1:0-1115 GCF_001527695.2 Protobothrops mucrosquamatus | reverse complement strand
CTTCTCCTTCTCCTTCTCCTTCTCCTTCTCCTTCTCCTTCTCCTTCTCCTTCTCCTTCTCCTTCTCCTTCTCCTTCTCCTTCTCCTTCTCCTTCTCCTTCTCCTTCTCCTTCTCCTTCTCCTTCTTCTTCTTCTTCTTCTTCTTCTTCTTCTTCCAGCTATAACTTATAGTCTACAACTTCCTTAATGTCAGTATCCATTAGCCATGTTGGGAGTTGTAATCATATACACGTGGAGCGTAGGCTTCAGATTATTTTCTATGCAATTTGAAGAATCCATTCACTCCAATCTCTTGGTAATACTGTGAAGTTTTTATTGTATTTATTCATTAGGCATGAATGAATGGCTCAGTGGTTAAGACATTGGGCTGTGGGCTGGAAAGCTGATAGCTCAGGTTAGAGACCTGAGCATCACAAGGAGGGGTGAGTGCCCATCTTTGCCTAGCTTCTGCTCATGTGTGAAGATAAATAAATACCTCTTCAGTAGGGAGGAAATAGTTCTACACAACATCATGCTGGCCATATGATCGGGGAAATGTCGTTGGACAGCGCAGGCTCATGGCCTCAAAATGGAGATGTGCGCCGCTCCTTGTAGTCAGCTACAACTAGTACAGTAAAGTCCACAGGGACCCCTTTCCCTTTTTCATTTATTTATTAAATTTATATGCTGCACATCTCACTGTCCAAAGCAATTCTGGGTGGCAAATTAATTTCAAATTACTTGTGTTCTAAAGAACCATACAGAATTATATTCCAAGTTTGCTACTACTAAAAGTCAAGGGCTTTTTTTTCACTTCAGCTCCTGCCGTTTACATATAAAATTAGGAACAATGTGTTTAGCACACAGCAGAAGATTTCGGTGACAGCTAGTTTTGTGGTAACTAATTTTTAGAGTACCCACTAGTGATAAATCAGTGCAATCTACATATTGAGACCAGATCTAAAATCCAATTTGGGGCCTAAATATATTTACTTATTTGCATTACCAACCTAGTATACTTAGACAACTTGAAAATGCGTTTAGTATTTTGATGACACTTTATCTTGATTTTTAAATTATTTCCCAGTGATATGTTTTAAATTAGTATATTAACTTTTAAGCATAGGAGAACAGCCT
>NW_015432380.1:0-1115 GCF_001527695.2 Protobothrops mucrosquamatus | reverse complement strand
TGTAAATGTTCGTTTGTTCAAAATCTTAAATCTCCGAAAGTTCTTCACCGATTGCTTTGAAATTTTGACACAACGTTGCATTCGAATACGCGCGTGTTTTTATATACCTACTATTATATAGATGTCACACCTGTGACAGGTAAAAACATGCTTTTTTGAAAAACAGCGCCATCTGTTGGACGTAAAAGCAACACACGCTATGATTTTACGATTCCATTTCAATGTTTCTGATTTACGAATGGAACAACAAAAAATATTGTATACCCACAAGCATTGTGAAATTAAACATATTAGAAACGTGCGCTTTCTCTTTTCTTTCTTTTCCATTTAACCAGACTGAGCCACAGCAACGCGTGGCCGGGTACAGCTAGTTTCCAATAAAACTGAAATATAGACATTATACATAGAAAACTCTAATTTTGTGACACAGTACAAGTCCACATATTAGGATTTATTTCAGGAATACCTTTTAATTAGAACTGAATCCTACATTAATTTACTTTTTAGTTATTCTGAAGATTGACACTTACTATCTTTACTTTTGCAAAACACACTAATCAGTCCATGGACGCTCCAGAAACACTCATGAAAAAAGAATATGTTTTCTAAACTGCATTAGGCCAAATGAAAACAAGCCCTTTTGACATCCCTTTGGGATTCCTTCTTGTCTGTTCTATTTCTTTAAAAAAAACAAGACATTGCATTTTGGGAGTTGGAACCAAGAAAATATCTTATGAAATGTGAATCTCTAACACTCACTGCTCCTGACAAGTAGATATTCTTCAACCTGAACTTTGCATCTGAATTCAGTTTAATACATTTGCCATCTATGACTGTGTTCACTTTACCTCTTATTTACACCTTTGTGTAACATTACAGAGAATGAGGGAGTTGGTGTGATTGGAAACATCCCTTTCTACTATAAATACACTTAGGGAATGGATACCATATGTGTCCAGAGGGCTTTCTAGACTTGCTTTCGTCATTCAACTTAAAACATGCTGGAAGGCTCCCAAGAGGGGGGAAAAGTCAATCTGGTGGTCTTCTGAATTTCCTGCACATATACACACAAAGCCAACCACAAGGCTTTCTGGCACAGCATTACCCCCAATTAA
>NW_015432379.1:0-1115 GCF_001527695.2 Protobothrops mucrosquamatus | reverse complement strand
TGAAGAGGGAGGCCGGGCGGTTATCTGATGACGCAATGAGGGTGGAATAGTAATTAGACCTCGCCACCCTCATCGCCACAAGGTAGGATCTAATATGAACCCTTACCTGTGCTCGGTCGGATTCGGTTCGGCTAGCCCTCCAACTGCTCTCTAGGCGTCTTTTCCGGCGTTTCATTTCTCTCAGCTCCTCCGTAAACCAGGTTAATCAGCAAAACCAGGTTAATCAGCAAAACCAACAAACCAGGTTAATCAGCAAAACCAAAAGTCAAGAGTTCTTTTTTTTTTCTTATCACAAGCACAAAGTCCACAAGTGGTTTCCAATTAGGGGCAAAACTGGATATGTTCTTTTTTCTCATTTAAACAGTTAGTTTTGCCATCTCTGCCAGCTCCATCACTTTTCCCATCCATTCCTCTGTTCTGGGGATTGACATATGCAAAGACATTCAGCCTTAAGGTTGCATAATCGAGATTAAAATGTCATTATGGAGATTTAGACATCTTTCATAGAAAAAAGAAGGTGCAGTTCACTAATATAAAAGATATTGAAATATGCCTTATTACTGGAAGCTGCCTAAATACAAATTATATGCCTTTTCCTTTAACTTCCTAGTCCTTAAGCTTAGTTAGTGCCTCTAATTTTCCACTTACAGAACAATATTCTTTACATCTATATGAACTTGACCATAATTCAAGAATGGTCAAGTTCATATGGTTGCTTTTTAATACATTTGTTTTTAATGGTACCACAAGATTTTTTGTTAGTTTTTGCTGCAAAGGACTAACAAGTAGAGTTTCAAACATAGTTTTCTCATATATGCAAGGGATACCCTTTTTTTCTTCACATTTTTTTGTTGCCAAGCTGATTAATGATATAGTTGCATCGATCCTTTAATGTTATAGTATGCATTTGCACTTTTAATTAAGTTTGTATAATAAATATAAATAAATTTTAAAAGTAAGATGTAATCTATTTGAAAGTGATTAACCCAAAATCAGCAAAAATATCACGTTCCCACATTGATTTAAAAAGAGTAATGAATTCCAATTTAGTATAGCAGTCAAGTACCCAGTTACTCATTTACTACTTTAATTATATATGAAATCTGATGGTGGAT
>NW_015432378.1:0-1115 GCF_001527695.2 Protobothrops mucrosquamatus | reverse complement strand
GTTTTCCTTTTTTTCTATACTAAAAAGTATCAAATGTTGGAGCTTCTCTTTTCAAGGGAGTGTTCATTTTATTTGCCCTTCACCGCTTCTTCCTAAATTTATAGTATCCTTTTAAGATGCAGCCACCAAAATTTCAAAGGAATGATGGAGAGAATAAAATAAGCCTCATATCATGACAAGCAGAAATGGTAGAAGGATAATGTTTTTAACTCATTTGTTTAATTAGTTTGTTTTTATCTAGGTCTAGAATTTAATTGCGGACGGCCAATCACAGTTTAGGTCAAACGTATGCAGAAATATTAAACATTCAAAAGGGTTCAAAGAATTGTAAGCTTCACTGTGTATTTACTAATTCAATTTTTATGTCATCCATCTCCTTTGCAAGCTGACTCTGGGTGGCTTACAAGTTATACAACAAGTAAAAAATAATTAAAATATTAAAGTTACATAGATTAAAATATCATTAAAAACGGCACTAAAACCGAAACTGAGAGTGGAGGTTTTGATACTAAGTTCAAAAATATATACTTTATATCATAAAAATCAGCTTTGCAAGATAGTCCAGACAAGAAGCACACCCAGAAGTACTAGCTCTTTTTTGTTCTTTTTCCTCCCTTTCCCTCCCTTTCTTCTCTCTTTTTCTCCCCCATTGTGTCCTACGATTTGCCTTGTATTTTCTGCCCCAGTAGACATACCAAATGGGCACAGTCTGTGCTGTGACAGCCTAAGGCTCTTTTCCCTATGTTTTCCTCATGAAAACCCTCCTTGTCCTCCTGCTACAGAGTCAGCAGCTTGATCTATTCGGGTTCCTACTCAAGTCTCCTCCAAATCAAACTTGATCCCTGGTGATTTCATGCAGACTTCCCCATGGGGAGGGGGGGGGGTATTTTTGGAAACAATTCAAAAGTGGCTTGTTGTTGCTCAGAGATGTTGTTTTAACTTTCCAGTTTAGCTTCAACCTAGTATTTTCTGGAGATCTCTCACTGAAGTACCAAGCAGGATCCTCTCTCAGGCCAGAAGCTTGCTGCCATTTACTAACATTAAAGTTGTGCATATACTCATTAAAGTTGTACACCGTCTGAAAATGATTCAGAAACACAGGCAGGCGGGAAAGG
>NW_015432377.1:0-1115 GCF_001527695.2 Protobothrops mucrosquamatus | reverse complement strand
CTCTCTCCCCTTCAGTGGCAAAGAGAAATCTTCTTTCAGTCTACCTTTTCCTTTCCTTCTGGCAATATAGCCCCTCATAGTAAGTGTGTCAAGGTTCCGATAGATAGAGCCAAATAAATCAGAACTCCGAGGCTTGAAGCTCCCTCGAAGCTTCCTCGAAGAACGTGTTTATCAGATACAAAATATCGGCATGGTCAAAAGTGAAACCAAGGCTGAAATTCCCTCCAAAGAATTACACTATTACCAAGTAAAACCTCCCACCCCAGTGCTATGCAATTAACTATGCTACCCAATAGAACAGTTTGGCGGCCTTTCTAGGAAAAATGGTGTGGTTGCTATCTCAATAGAATAGAATAGAATAGAATAGAGTAGAGTAGAGTAGAGTAGAGTAGAGTAGAGTAGAGTAGAGTAGAGTAGAGTAGAGTAGAGTAGAGTAGAGTAGAGTAGATGGAGTGAGATTATAGAATAGAATAGAATAGAATAGAATAGAATAGAATAGAATAGAATAGAATAGAATAGAATAGAATAGAATAGAATCAGAGTTGGAAAGAACATTGGAGATCTTCTAGTCCAGTCCCCTGCTCAAGCAGGAAAACCTATACCCATGGTGGCGAACCTATGGCATGCGTGCCACCGGTGGCACACAAAGCCCTCTCTGTGGGCACACGCACCATCGCCCCAGTCCTAGGCCTTCAGCTGGGTTTTGTAAAACCTTTTCGCTTTAGGCCTCCACCACTGTGTGCAAAAAAAAAAAGTTCAATCAATCAATCAATTTCAACTTCTCGCAGGAAAAAAAAGATCTCGCAAAGTTGGAATTGATTGATCGAACTTTTTAGTCCCACCCGGTCTGTCGTTACCACCGCAGCCACACCCACCCAATGGGCCACACCCACCTGGCACCTGACAATACGTAAGTGGGTTTTGGGTTGCAGTTTGGGCACTCAGTCTCTAAAAGTTTCGCCATCACTGCCCTATACCATTTCAGATAAGTGACTGTCTAGCCTAGCTTCTTCTTAAAAATTTCCAGTGATGGAGCGCCCACGATTTCTGGTGGCAAGCTGTTCCACAGGTTAATCGTCCTCACTGTTAAGAAGTTTCTCCTTAATTCCAGGTTG
>NW_015432376.1:0-1115 GCF_001527695.2 Protobothrops mucrosquamatus | reverse complement strand
TCATCTATAAGCCTGAATTTTCCCCAAATCTCCAGCTGCTTAAATCTTTGGCAGGTTCTAGAGTGGTGCCTGTGACAATGTCTTGCTAGGCCTTCTGCTATCAGAACTTATGTCCTTCAAAGCTTCCTCGTGTAGCTGGAGGGGCTTCCCCCTATGCCAGGAGATGTTACTACTAGCCTTAAAGGAACTTGTGGTGTGTCCCTTACACAAAAGACCTTTGCTGGTTATCTAGAGGTTTTGGATTACTGTCACCCTGTCTCCAACCTTCCTTTTTTTTAAACAAAGGTTTTTGAGATAGTAAAGTAGGACTAACAACAGAGTTCCTTAGATGAATCAGATGATTCTAGACCAGTGGTTCTCAACCTTTTTAATGCCGCGACCCCAACCGGTCGTAAATCAAGGACTAAACCGGTCATAAATCGAGGACTACCCAACCGGTCATAAGTCGAAGACTTTCCCTGCCCGGGAGCGCCGCGCATGCGTGGTTCCGCCCCCTGCACCGGCCGAGGCGTAGCTGGCAAGCGGCAGAGACGGAGCAGGCCAACCACCAGCTGGCCCAGCTCAAGGGAGGTAAGGCACCCGCCGGAAAAGGGGAAAAAAATGGCGGACAGCCTTGCTTGGCGACCCCCGTGAAATGGTCGATCGACCCCAAATGGGGTCGCGACCCATAGGTTGAGAACCGCTGTTCTAGACCCTTGTTAGCCAGGATTCAGCCTTGGGCTTAAACCAAGATGGCTGTTGTTGCCTTGGATTACAAATGACAGGATCTGGAGAGAGGGTCATGCACCTGTCCTGTTCCTGTTGGATCACTCAGTGGGTTTTGATACCATTAACCATGTTATCCTTCAAGACCTGCTTCAATGGGAGACTGGAGATTGAAAGTCTCGTATCTTGCTGAAATGGCAAAGATTTCGGTTTACTTGAAGAACCATTCAAATGAACAATTTTTATCAATATGGAGAAGATGGATTGTTTATATTCAAAAGAAACATAGAGTGGTAGAATATAATTTAGGTTTTTAGATTTTTTTTAAGTTTGTTTATGTCTATCCTTTCTGGTAGATTAAGATATTTTGTGGAGTTAGAGATATTAGTATTTGTTTACTTTTACTTTTA
>NW_015432375.1:0-1115 GCF_001527695.2 Protobothrops mucrosquamatus | reverse complement strand
TTTAAACCAGGATTTTTCAAACTTGGCAATTTATGTTGGGAAGACTTCAGCTCCCAGAATTCCTTAGCTAGCATGCTGGAAGCTGAAATCATCCATCTTAAAGTTACCAGGTGTGAAAAAACATTGGTTTAAACCAGCCATGGATGGTCACTCACAATGCTCTTCTCTAACAAATCTGTTGAAGAGGAGCCCAGCACCTCTCTGGGTATTTGGTTAACTGTCAAACTGCTCATATAGCTAGATGTTTCAAAATACTAATATAGAATCTGATTCTGATATCTTAAATCTTAAATCTATCGTCCAGGATGACAGGTAATAGGTCTTTTCTTTTCTCTGTGTCCATCCTGGAAAGATGCTAAAGAGTGCTACAAGATCATCAGGCAAATCAGGAGGTACACAGAGTGAAGGACAACTATGATAAGGTAAAAAATAATACTCTCTATCTTAGTAATTTCACTATCAAAAGGGCCTGTGTTCAAATCTCTTTCCTGCAATAAACTGATAGGATATTTTCTAGAGCAATTATTCTTCCTCAGTACCACCTAATATTGGTACTATATAGCAATGTAAAGTTGATATTTTTAAAAAAAACCTCTCTCTCCGTCTTTTAAATTAATATGAAGAAGTGCTTTCTTGGATCTGAAGTCTGTAATCCAAAGAGTATCCACTATAAGTATTTTAGAGAAACTTTCACTAGATAGCTTCTTAAAAGAAATGTGTAATGTGAGAAACCAAAGGACAAAAAGGCCCTGTGATCTTAAGTTGTCCATTTTGAAATTCCAGCCATAGAAATACTCCCTATAACTCTTGTTGACAAAGGGTATAAGTTGTATACAAGGTATAGAAGACAAGTGGGTAATAATTGTGGTAAACTGGAACAGTCAAATCAAGAAAGAAAGAAAGAAAGAAAGAAAGAAAGAAAGAAAGAAAGAAAGAAAGAAAGAAAGAAAGAAAGAAAGAAAGAAAGAAAGAAAGAAAGAAAGAAAGAAAGAAAGAAAGAAAGAAAGAAAGAAAGAAAGAAAGGACTTCATACTTACTGACTCAGGTAAAAACTGAAAACAGGAGCATCAATCAAATTCTCCTGGATCATTCCCTGCATTACAGTGGTGGCACCA
>NW_015432374.1:0-1115 GCF_001527695.2 Protobothrops mucrosquamatus | reverse complement strand
TTTAGTTATTCGGGTTTTCTCCCGCGTAGAATTAGAAGTGTCTTGGCGACATTTCGACGAAGTCACATTCGTCATCTTCAGGCTGGTGTCTTCAGCTTCGTGCTTCTGGGAGAAGCACGAAGCACGAAGCTGAAGCATGAAGCTGAAGACACCAGCCTGAAGATGACGAATGTGACTTCGTCGAAATGTCGCCAAGACACTTCTAATTCTACGCGGGAGAAAACCCGAATAACTAAAGACCTACATACAAACACCCGCGAAAACCTCAGAAAACAAATATATATATATATATACTTTTTTTTCTAGAATGATTCAAGCTGAATTTTCTACAGCACTGGCAGGTTCAGAAATCAGCTATCCTGAGTCAGATGCTTATTTAGGAAATGGATGAAATATATTGGGGAAGGAGTTCTTTTATATATCATTAGCACCACTTCTAATATGTAAAGGTAATACTGTATGCTGAGAATTATAATACTTTAGAGGCAAAAATGTTCATCTGTATCAAAAAGAAACAATTTTGCTAAACATTAATTTGCCTTCTCAAGAAACTATCAACCAAAACTGAAAAAAATTGAAAAAGTGAGAAGTTATACTATGTCTCTAAAAATTCAGCATATTCAATAGAATGTTTAATAGAAAAGATTCTGATAGTTACAACTAATCATTGTAAAAGACCAGTGTCCAGTTCAGTATTAGGAGATAGACAAGGAGATATATGCTACTAATATGCTCTAAGATTTGTGGTTACATCAAGAAACTTTACAAGAAAATGCTATGGTTATCACACTCCAGCCAAACAATAGTTTGTTCATTCTGTTTCATGGCTACTCCTGGATAACATCTGAACTACAACTATCATTAAAGCAATCTTTTTTATATACTTAATAACCACAACTCTGTCTTTCCTTGGATGCCATACAGGTCCTATATTTGATTTTTTTAGCTTTTGTTGTTATTGTCAGCATAAAGATACATAGAAAAAAAGGGTCAAGGAGCAATTGTATTGCATGTAGCATGTAGCTTAGATTTATTGCAGATAGGATAATTCTTAGTAGTACTCTCATTTGTAATATCCAATACAATATCCAGACAGTTACATTTATTGTCTGAGT
>NW_015432373.1:0-1115 GCF_001527695.2 Protobothrops mucrosquamatus | reverse complement strand
ACCCAGATGAGTTGGCCAATTATCGCCCGGTCTCCAACCTTCGCTTTGCGGCGAAGGTTGTTGAGAGTGTGGTTGCGCAGCAATTCCCTCGGCACCTGGATGAAACAGTCTATCTAGACCCATACCAGTCGGGCTTCAGGCCGGGGCACAGCACAGAAACGGCATTGGTCGCGTTGGTTAATGATCTCTGGAGGGCCCGGGACAGAGGATATTCCTCTGTCCTTGTTCTTTTGGACCTCTCAGCGGCTTTTGATATCGTAGACCACTGTATCATGCTGCGGCGTCTCGGTGAGTTAGGAGTGGGAGGCACCGTTATGCGGTGGTTCTCCTCCTTCCTCACCGACCGTACGCAGTCTGTATTGGCAGGGGGACAGAGGTCGACTCCTAGACCCCTAACTTGTGGGGTGCCGCAGGGGTCGGTCCTCTCTCCCCTTTTGTTCAATATTTATGTAAAGCCGCTGGGGGAGAACATTCGTGGCTTCGGGGTGGATTTCCATCAGTACGCTGATGACACTCAGCTGTACATCTCCACCCCAGGCCACCCCAACGATGCCCTTGACGTGATGGCCCGTTGCCTGGAGGCCGTACGGGTCTGGATGGGGAGGAACAGACTCAGAACAACCCTTCCAAGACCGAGTGGCTGTGGTTGTTGGCGCCTCGGCATAGTCAGCTGACTCCATCGCTGACTATAGGGGGCGAAATTTTGGCCCCCTCAGAGAGGGCGCGCAACTTGGGAGTCCTCCTGGATTCACGGCTGGCATTGGATGACCATTTGTCGGCTGTGACCAGGGGGGCGTTTTATCAGGTTTGCCTGATTCACCAGTTGTGACCTTTTCTGGACCGGGACGCCTTGCACACAGTCACTCATGCTCTCGTCACCTCCCGCCTGGACTACTGTAACGCTCTCTACATGGGTCTCCCTTTGAGGAGCACCCGGAGGCTTCAACTGGTCCAGAATGCGGCCGCGCGGGCGGTGTTGGGAGGGACTCGTCGCTCCCATGTAACACCGCTGCTGCGCGAGCTGCACTGGTTGCCAGTGGCCTTCCGGGTGCGCTTTAAGGTGTTAGTTACCACCTTTAAAGCGCTCCATGGCATTGGACCTGGCTATCTCCGAG
>NW_015432372.1:0-1115 GCF_001527695.2 Protobothrops mucrosquamatus | reverse complement strand
ATTCAAATATTCTATACTGCTCTTAAAACGCTTCAAATATGTTTTCAATATAAAAAACAGCAATAAAGGATTAATTTACAACAGTGGTCTCTGTGACGCTTCCCCTTCTGAATTTTTAGCTGATCAAGCTGCCGATTCTGGACTAGGGGTTCATTATTGCTCTTGGATCGGTGCAAAATGGGATATGAAGATATGCTGGGCTTATCAACGAAAAGGCTGACGGTTTGAGATCCGAGCGCAGCATAAGTGGGTGAGCTCCTGTTCCTGCCTCAGCTCCTTGCCAACTTAGCCGTTCGAAAGATGCAAATGCATGTAGATAAATAGGTACCCCTTCGGTGGGAAGGTAACAGCGTTCTGTGCACCTCGGCGTATGCTCATGCCTGCCACATGACCATGGAAGCATCTTCAGACAACGCTAGTTCCCTTGGCTAGGAAATGGAGATGAGCACTTCCCCCTAGAATTGGAGAAGAACTGGGCAGGGGAAACCTTTATCTTTTCCCTTTAAGATCAAATGTCTGTAGGGATTCTCATTCTCCTCCTTTGATGCTCTAGATTCCAAGCGACAAAAACATCAACATCAACTAGATGCCTGCTTTCTTGCTTCTAAGGAGATGCCTCACCGCTTGCTTCTCTGTCTCCCCCCCATTTGTGGCATGGAGAAAAACAACAACAAATGTTTTCCTTCCATTCTAAGGAAGGGGAGTGTTGGAAAAGCAGTTAGCATTTTCTTAAGAGATCACCAGGTCCTTCTAGTTCCTGCTCTGGACAGAAGAGAAACTGATTAACAGTGGCTAATGATGATTAATAGTGAGAACAATTAACCCATGGAAGAGCTTGCCTTCAGAGGTTGTGTTTGCACCATCATTGGGGGCTTTTAAGAATAGACTGGACAGCAAATTATCTGTGATAGTATAAGGTCTCCTCAGTGGTGAGATTCAGCCAGTTTGCACTAGTTCAGCAGAACTGGTAGCTAATCTTTTGTTGCCCAGGCCCAAAATGAACTTCAGGAAGTGGTATCCACACAGAGAACCGGTTGTTCACATATTTGAAATCCACCACTGGGTCTCCTGCTTGAACAGGGGGTTGGACTAGAAGACCTCCAAGGTTCCTTCCC
>NW_015432371.1:0-1115 GCF_001527695.2 Protobothrops mucrosquamatus | reverse complement strand
CTAAAGTGAAGTCTTGATCCAATTTTGCTACTCTTTCTTAAAATAAATAGATGGGTAATGTCTGGTTAAAATTAAATTTCAAGTTGAACAAAGATGCTTGCTGTGAGTAAAATCAGAGATGAAGCAAGATTTCTTACTGAGGCCACTCACGCTGCTGGAGTGGATTCTTTTCCACATTATGGTGGAGTCAACTATATGACAAGTTAAAAAAAAAAAACTATGGTGTTTTCGGTATTTTGATCAATGAGTGCAATTAAAGTTGAGTAGGTTTGTTATAATGTGAGAAAACAGCCCTGATATACAATATTTCTATATCTGAATCAATATTCCAATATTCATTCTTGTGGGTAAGATATTTAGTTGGATACATGTAGTCCTCAACTTATGACATAATGAAGCCCTGAATTTCCACAGTAAATCATATTTTGCTTCACCTCTGATGGTTGTAAGTCGAAACACCCATATGACTGACCTGATTTTATGACTTTTTGTGTGTGTGATGATCATAAAGTGAACACTGTGGTTGTAAAGCAAATCCCACGATCATGAAGTGAATCCATTCATTTCTATGGGAGTATTTTTTTTTGCTAGAAATCAGCCGAAAAGAATGAAAACCAGCACAAAACATCATAAACCAAGGTCACATGACTGTGGAACAATGCAACTGGCCATAAACGTTGCCAAATGCCCAGAAATGCAGTTATGTCACCGCAAGGGGCGGGCTGTTGCCATAAGAACTCTGGAACCAGATTACAAGTAACATTTTTTGGGGGGAGGGGGAGAGGAGATCTATCATAAGTTCAAGCAACCATTTATTAAGTGAAGACTATCAGTAGTTAAATTTTCTGATGCGAGATTTCTGAATCATTTAATTCTACAAATAGCCACGATTTAGCCTTGTATGCATATGATCATCTTATAAAATAGATAAAAACTCACGATCACCAGGAGAGTAAAAAAGTTTAAAACTTTAATTTAAAACCAAGCTTTCGCTGGGAGCTCCCAGCATCATCAGGGTTAGCAAGCCAGTCTATGGGTGTGCCTTAAGTAAGGTTGTTTGACATCTGCGCCCGGCTCCTAGAACGCGTGATTGGCCCCAACCAATTAGCCTGTGT
>NW_015432370.1:0-1115 GCF_001527695.2 Protobothrops mucrosquamatus | reverse complement strand
TTATGAATCGTAATGTAAATATCTGATATGCAGGGTGTATTTTCATTGTTACGAATTGAACATAATTAAAGCATAGTGATTAATCACAAAAACAATATAGCAATGCTCGCTGGAGAAGCTTACTCTTCCTCGCTCAAAAATGTTGGGAGGGAGGGAAGGGGAAGAAAGGAAGGAAGATTGAAGGGGAAAGGAAGGAGATGGAGAAGGAAGGAGATTGAAGGGGAAAGGAAGGAAGGAAAGAAGGAAGGAAGGAAGGAAGGAAGGAAGGAAGGAAGGAAGGAAGGAAGGAAGGAAGGAAGGAAGGAGAGATTGAAGGGGAAGGGAAGGAGATGGATGGAAGGAAGGAAGGAAGGAAGGAAGGAAGGAAGGAAGGAAGGAAGGAAGGAAGGAAGGAAGGAAGGAAGGAAGGATTGATCGGAAGGCATCGCTTTTACCCTCCCGGCCCGGCCGGCTGGTCTCCGATGCACATGCGGGCATCGCCGCTGCCTTGCCCTCTTGCCCGCCGCCTGGCCGCTTCTGAGGCCCGGAGCCTGGCGAACCGGGAAGGAGCCGCTCCTGCCCGCCAGTCCCAGGGCCGCACCGGGCACCAGAGGGCCGAGGCGGCGTCCGACGGCGAGGGAGGCGGGCCGGGCGGCACGGGGGAGGCTCCGGCGCAGCACGGAGGGCGGCCGGGGGCGGAGCACGGCCGGGCAACCAGGAGGCGTGGGGACTGGCTCAGCGCTGCAGCTCAGCTCAGCCAGCAGCAGCGCGTTGCCAGAGCAGGGCAGGAAGAGAGGGGGCGGTGGTGGCAAGTCATGAAAGCAGCGTCCACACGTTCAGGGTGCAAACGCCTTGGACGGTTTGGCTCCCCCAGCCCTTTATTTACTGATCTGCCACAAGCTCGTACAAACAAGCCCCGAGGAGTTCTGAACGAGTGGTCGTTTAAAACAAAAAAGCTTTCAGCAATGAGGCAGAAAGGGGAACTCACTCACGGCTCTTTTTTCCCCTTTCTCGGCGACTGGGAAGGCAGCAGCCAGAGACGCCACTGCACAAAGGGAGGCGGAGAGAGGAGCGAGGGGAAAAACCTCACTCAACTTTCGCCCTTATCAGACCCGGTTCCCTTCTGGTCGACCCCC
>NW_015432369.1:0-1115 GCF_001527695.2 Protobothrops mucrosquamatus | reverse complement strand
TTCAACAAGCGGGTCTGGCCTAGGGAGAAATTTTTAAACAGGGACAATTCTTAATTTAATTTTAATTAATTATACAGCGAAACAAAAATATTTGGTTTTTAACAGGTTTTTATGGGGGGATGATGTTTTAAGTGTTTTAATATGCTGTAAGCCGCCCTGAGTCCTATAGGGAGAAGGGCGGCATATAAATCTATGAAAATAAATAAATAAATAAATAAAATAAATACATTTCTCATCAGTATTGTATTAACTGAGCTTGTGAAACCTCTTGGCTGCTTTTCTCAATAGTTATGAAAGCCTGCTTAGAATTCCTGTTCAATCCAGTTGATTCATCATTTGGATGTATGCTTATATAACTCCTACTTCACAGCTGAGAGATTTGGAGGCAATGTCATTTCTATTATGTTTGGAGTAATACCCAGACTACACCAAAATTTGAGGGAAAAGGGTGAATTCTTATATTTACCTTTCTGGATAAAAGAGATAAAACGTTTTTAGAAGGTGGATGCTGTTTATTCGATTGTTCTATTTCAGATGTGGAAAAAGAGAGACAATGTGTTGAGCACTTATATCAGACCACAAAATGTATTGGATTTGCTCTTGCAAACTTTTGACAAAAACTCTGTCCAGAAACAGTCTATGCTGGCTCCTATTCAAAAATAATTTCAAATAAATTAAAGGCAACCTTGCTTTAACACTCCTGGGAATCCTGAGAGATTTCCTAATTTTTTCCTCTCACGTACTACCATTTCAGTTCCATCAAAACAGATAAGTAAACTCTGTCTTCCACTCCCAAATAAGCTGGAGCTGGCACGGACGGCAATTATTATTATTATTAATAATAATAATAATAATAATAATAATAATAATAATAATAATAATAATAATAATAATAATAATAATAATAATAATAATAAAAGTTGGAAGGGACCTTGGAGGTCATCGAGTCCAACTCCCTGCTCAGGCAGGAAACCCTATACTATTTCAGACAAATGGCTGTCCAGTCTCTTCTTAAAAACTTCCAGTGTTGGAGCATTCACTACTTCTGGAGGCAGGTTGTTCCATTGGTTAATTGTTCTAACTGTCAGGAAGTTTCTCCTTAGTTCTAGGTTGCT
>NW_015432368.1:0-1115 GCF_001527695.2 Protobothrops mucrosquamatus | reverse complement strand
AAGAAATGTTGGGACCCATTTTAGTTAATCTTATGGGTGGGAGATGCCATCTATAAAACATTTTATAGAGGTTTTCTTTGTAAGAGGTGGCCAGAGTAAGCTTCTTATTCCTTGCCCATAATTCTTGCCAGATGTGCAGATCGAAGTTTAAACCAAAATCCTTACTCCATTTTAACATAGTTACTTTTACTTGTTCTTCATACATTGCCAAATCTAACAAATAATAGTATAGTTTTTTTACTCATTTTATCCTCTGATCCCAATACTACTTTATCCAATTCTATCGGTTCTAATTTAATGCCTCTCTTTTTTATCTTTCCAATATTCTCGCCTGTAGCTGCAGGTACGCCCACCCATTCTAGATCTATCCCTACATCCTTGCTGATCTAAAAAAAGACAGACATACATTTAAGATCAATATTGTATCGTGAAAGAAGGATCAGAACATTGTCCCCTCGAGGACTAGAAGCATATTAGGAACAAGAATCTCCTGAGCTCAAACATCTTCAAATCGGAGGAACGCTAGTTAAACCAATAAGATCTCCATTTACCTGATCAGCCACCTGCCGACTCAACTGCCCCTTGAAACCTTTCATCCCTAAGAACTCTCCATCTTCTTCATCTGCAGCAGCTGCTTCTGCATCTACTTCCTCCTCTTCCTTCATGCGTTGGTGCATTTCTCCCATGTCTTCAAAACTGGAGCCAGAGGTGTCATCCATGTTTTCCATATCAATTACAGCAGAGCCCCCACTCTGAGTAACGCAAAAATAAACAAGCAGCTCAAGGCAGGTACACAATCATCCTCTCTTAACAAGAACTACGGATCACCACCCCCAAAAAAAAAAAAGCCCCAAAGAAAAAGGATCCTGTTAGATCATGTCCATCAGGAAAAGGTACAGAATGTTACAAGAATAAGAATTACTCCCAGCTTCGGATTTCATATTAATGTAAGCAGCTAATGAAGACTACTCAAAGAGTAGGAAAAACCCTATTTGTCACTATTTGCTATATTCTTCCATACATGCTGAGTAAATTTAATACCAGGAAATAATTAGAGATTATTACTGGGATTCATGAAGAAAAGCTCCATTTATAGGTGCAAGAATAAGTATTGA
>NW_015432367.1:0-1115 GCF_001527695.2 Protobothrops mucrosquamatus | reverse complement strand
GAGAAAAAAGTGTTTCCTTAAATCCTCTAGGCTAGGGCGCTCTAATTTTTTTCCCCAGACACTAACAGACGTGTTGGCCAACCAATGGGCCGGCCGAGAAAAGGAAAGGGCGGAGCCTCAGGCAGCAACATCCAATCTCGTGGCAGAAACAGCCAGGCGGCGGCCGCCGAAGAGGGAAAGGGCAAGAGAGAGAGAGAGAGAAGCGAGGAGGTGGAAGTCGGGAGCTCTCGCGAGAGCCGGCCCGTCCACTCGCGACTGGGTGACTGCGCGGCTGCCATGTTGGTTGCTATGCTGCTGCCTGGCTGAGGGCAGGCGGGAGGAAAGGAAAGAGGGAGGCTGGCTCTGGGGAGGGGAGAAAGACGGAGGAGGCGGCGGCAGCACCAGCACCCGCGATTGCTGCCAGTCCTCGACCCCCCCCCCTCGCCTCCTTTCCTCAGCGCAGACAGGCATTGCCCTGCTGGATAGCTACCGCGCCTCCCCCCCCCCCCCGTCCTCACCCTCCGGTTCCAGGAGAAGGAAGCGAGAGAAGAGGAAGACATTCTCCTTGGGGGTGGGTGGGGTGAGACGAGGGTGCTTTCCCCTCAGGGAGGCGACGGCTGAACCCTCCTTTGCCCCTTCTCGCTCCATTTCCCCTGCGGCTGGGGAGGCGGGAAGACTCGGTCGCCTTCCGCGTTTCCTCTCTCTCTCTCTCTCTCTCTCTCTCTCCCTCATCCTCGCCTTTTCTGCTTGCAGTAGGAATGTGGGGGGGCCTCGAGTTGAGAGCGGGGCGCTCGGGGCAACGGCTGCTGGAGACCCCCCTTCCTTTTGGCCTGCTGTCGCGTGGGGACACAAGAACTAAATTGAACTGAGCGGGGAAGGGCTTGAACTCGCCCTTTGGGGGGGGGGTAAATACCCCCCCCTTCCTTTTTTTTTTTTAACTTTACCTTTCGGCTTTCGAGTTGGTTTGTGGCTTCATTTGTCGTTCTCTGGAAGGACGAGGCTTGTTTTATGAAGGTAAGGAAATCTCCGCTTGCTTTCCCCCCCCCTTTTTTTTTTTTTGGTAAAGAAACTGGCCAGGTTATCGTGAGAAACTCTCCCCCCCCCGACCACCCCCCCTTCCTTCTCCTTACCGCTCC
>NW_015432366.1:0-1115 GCF_001527695.2 Protobothrops mucrosquamatus | reverse complement strand
AGCGGACTGGTCGAAGGGAGGTGTTTGGTAGGAGGCGGTCTTGCAAATACCTAGGTCCATTGCCATGGAGCGCTTTAAAGGTTGTTACTAACACCTTGAAGCGCACCCGGAAGGCCACAGGCAGCCAGTGCAGCTCGCGCAGGAGAGGTGTTACATGGGAGTATCTAGAGGCCCCCAGGATCCCCCGCGCGGCCGCATTATTGCCAAACTAGCTACCATTATCTGTGTTAGTTGCAGCTTTGCATCATTCTGCCTAGCCGAAGCGCCCCCTTGTGGGCCAGTTGAAAAAATTCAGGGCAATGGATGGACATCACTCTCATCCTGTTGTAATTTCTGGTTGGAGAAAGTTGAGGGTGGTAGGAAAGAGAGAGAGAGAGATGAAGGGTCAAACCAACCTTTCCCTCCATTTGGCAGATCTTCGCCAGGATATGTTGACGCTCCAAATGATCCAACTGATGGATATCTTATGGAAGCAAGAAGGTCTCGACTTGAGGTGAGTTGACGTCGTGGCTGAAAAGAGGTGGGAGACCGCCCCGAAGAGCTCACACTTTGCTTTCTGCAGGTGCAATGCAAGCCTAGATGGCTGTGTGGATGACCTGTCTCCATCCTGCTTCTTCTACAGCCTCATCTTCCATCTATAGTCCCCACCAGTTCTGAGGAAGGCTTCTCTTCAGATCACCCTTTGGTCTTCATCTGATCCTTCTTCCAAGCTTGCTTGCTTGCGTTTGATCTCCACTTGAGCTTGGCGCTGTTGGGACCCCCCTACCCAACATCTCAAGTTTCACCCCACTGGAGCAGGATCTGATTCTTCTTCCCTCTCTGTTTCTCTCTCCTCTGAAGGATGACCCCCTACGGCTGCCTTTCCACAGGAAACAAGATGGGGCTGATCGAAGTGGTGATGAACTCGGACACCATTGCCAACATCCAACTCAACAAGAGCAACATGGCAGCCACCGCCGCTTTCAACAAGGATGCCCTCTTGAATTGGCTGAAATCCAAAAATCCTGGGTATGTTCTAAGGAGGCCCTCTTTAGTACATCCCCCATGCCTTCCAGATAGGCTGGGACTACAACTCCCAAAAAATCTCAGCTAGCATGGCCAATGCCGGAATGGAG
>NW_015432365.1:0-1115 GCF_001527695.2 Protobothrops mucrosquamatus | reverse complement strand
AGTGTGGCCTTACCAAGGCATTGTAAAGTGGTATTAACACTTCACATGATCTTGATTCTATCCCTCTGTTAATGCAGCCTAGCACTGTGTTGGTCTTTTTGGCAGCTGCAGCACACTGCTGGCTCATATTTAGGTGATTGTCCACTAGGACTCCGAGGTCCCTCTCACAGTTACTACTATTGAGCAAGGTGCCACCTATGCTGTACTTGTGCATTTGGTTTTTCTTGCCTAAATGTAGAACCTTACTTTTTCACCATTGAATTTCATTTAGTTAGATAGTGCCCAGTATTCAAGTCTGTCCAGATTCTTCTGTATCTTAAGCCTGTCTTCTGGAGTGTTGGCTATTCCTGCCAGCTTGGTGTCATCTGCAAATGTGATGAGTTCCCCATCTATCCCGTCCAAATCGTTGATGAAGATGTTGAAGAGCACTGGGCCCAGAACAGAGCCTTGGGGCACCCCACTACATACTTCCCTCCATGTAGATGCGGTTCCATTGAGGACCACTCGCTGAGTACGGCCGGTCAGCCAGCTACGGATCCATCTGGTGGTGATGCTGTCTACCCCACATTTTTCTACCTTGTCAAGTAGTAGGTTGTGATGTACTTTATCAAATGCCTTACTGAAGTCCAAGTAAATTATGTCCACAGCATTCCTCTCACCCACTAATTTTGTCACTTGATCAAAGAATGCAATAAGATTTGTCTGGTATGATCTATTTTTGACAAACCCATGTTGGCTTTTAGTAATGACTTTGTTTGCCTCTAGGTGTTCGTTGATTCGTTGTTTGATTATCTTTTCCAGGATCTTCCCAGGTATTGAGGTCAGGCTGATAGGTCTGTAATTTCCTGGGTCCATTTTTTTTCCTTTTTTGAGGATGGGAACTACATCAACTCTTTTCCAGTCCTCTGGTAGTTCCCCAGTGCTCCAGGATCTTTGAAAAATATAGTTCAGTGGTTCAGAGATCACATTTGCTAGTTCCTTGAGAACCTTGGGGTGTAATCCATCTGGTCCTGGCGATTTGAACTCGTCTAGGCTGGACAGGTGCTCACTTACTATTTTCTTGCCTATCTTAACTTGTGTTTCTATTCTGTTTTTTATGGCACTATTTTTGATAG
>NW_015432364.1:0-1116 GCF_001527695.2 Protobothrops mucrosquamatus | reverse complement strand
GCTCGGATATTGTAAGTCCACAGCAGCGCGGGCGGCAGCAGCAGCGGCGGCGTCTCCCGCTCCGAATCCCAGGCTGGAGTCAAGCCCTTTTCAAAAGCGCCGGCTCGGGAGCGAAAGCAAAAGGGGCGGGGGAGTGGGGCTTCGTTCACGCGCGGATCCCCTACGCTCGTATTTATTTACCGTATTATGCCCCGGCTGGCGGCGGTGGTGGCAGCAGAAACAGCAGCCTCCTTCCTCGGTTAGCTCCAATTCCCTCCCCCCGTGTCGCCTCTGAGCTGCAGGACTCCGCCGCTTGCTTTATAAACCCTTGGCCGCTGCTCCATCCACACACGCTCGCGCAGGGAAAGGGGGAAACGGGTGGGCCGGCCAGCTCCCCTCTCCTCTTTGTGTGTGTGTGTGTTTGTCTCTCTCTCTCTCTCTCAATTCTCCCCCACCCCAAAAGCGGGGAGGGGGCGACCTTGCAAAAGGGAGGGGGCTTCTCCCGGTTGCGGGGAAGGCTGGAGGTGTGCCTTTCTCGGCCAGCCCGGGTAAATTCAGCCGTATTCTTCAATACGGGCCGGCCCCAGCAGTTCCGGCTGGTTGCTGGCAGTTGGCTGTTCCTCCCTGGCCGCCTCGGCCCCCCCCGGTTTCTCGGAGAGCGCCAGGCAGAGCGCAGCGTCGCCAGGCCTCCCCCCTTCGCGCGAGGCGTCTGGCGTTCCCCCTCGCACTTGGCTGCGGCGGCCCGGGGTATTCCGTCCCAGCCTCGACACGCAGCGCCGCAGGGAACGGAAGGGGGGAGGGCCGTACCTGGAGCATCACATGAAGAATTGGCTGAAGAATACGGCCGAATTTACCCGGGCTGGCGCAGGGAAAGGGGGAAACGGGTGGGCCGGCCGGCTCCCCTCTCCTCTTTGTGTGTGTGTGTGTGTGTGTGTGTCTCTCTCTCTCTCTCAATTCTCCCCCACCCCAAAAGCGGGGAGGGGGCGACCTTGCAAAAGGGAGGGGGCTTCTCCCGGTTGCGGGGAAGGCTTGAGGTGCGCCTTTCTCGGCCAGCCCGGGTAAATTCGGCCGTATTCTTCAGCCAATTCTTCATGTGATGCTCCAGGTACGGCCCTCCCCCCTTCCGTTCCCTGCGGC
>NW_015432363.1:0-1116 GCF_001527695.2 Protobothrops mucrosquamatus | reverse complement strand
GCCAGAATTAACCCCAAACGAACCAACGATCCCATCACTGAAAGAATGGATGGAACAATTACAAAACACCTGGCCAATAGTTAGAAAAGCACTAGATGAAGCTAGGCAGGCATACAAAGCACAAGCCGATAAAAAAAGAGTTGAGCCTACACCATTCATTATAGGAGAAATGGTATACTTATCTACAAAATACCTAAAGACCCTACAGCCCTGTAAAAAACTTGGACCAAAATATATAGGGCCTTTTCCAATTAAAAGAATCATAAACCCAGCAACAGTAGAATTAGAATTACCCAAAAATCTCAGGCAAATACACCCAATTTTTCATTGCAGCTTGCTGAAAAGAGAGCGTCAATCATCATTACGGCCAAAAATCCCCCCACCACCACCTCCAATCATGGTGGAAGGCGAACAACACTTCGAAATAAAAGAAATCCTTGACTCTAGGAGATATCATGGAACAACTCAGTACCTAGGTGCCTGGAAACACCTCCCTGCCTCACAAAACGAGTGGGTCCATAAACGTCACGTCAGAGCCCAGAAGCTATTAAAGAAGTTTCACACAGAGTATCCTAACAAACCTGACTAACTTTTATACCTGTTTTGTTCTTTTTCAGGTGGATCTATCTTATTTTTGAGGGGGCAGGATGTCAGAATCCAAATATATTCCATTTCTAGTTATCAACTATGAAAACCCGCATTTCTGTCTGCTCTGGATTCTGTCATACGATGAAGGGAAGGGGGTGAACAAAGGGGCTTTATGGCCCTCACTTCCTTCAGTCTACTTCAAAGGGACTGAATGTGGATATCACCAAATGGACTAACAATAAAAATGGGGGTCATTAGCTTTCATGTAATCCTTTTTGAAGTTTCCTCCCGGCAATGAGGAAAAGGGGGTGAGAATGTAATGCCTAGAATTGGGGAGTCCTCTTTTTATCTGCTTGCTTTTTATATGTCTCAGAAGCCTTTTTCAGAGTGATTTTCGTTTCTTTCCAAACCTCCTCCCACCCCTTCACTCACTGGTCAAGCGTTTGGGAAGCAGAAGGTCCCTGAGGATATTCAGGTATTGGGTTAAACTCCTTTCCTGTGGCAACTTTAAAAGGCATAAAACCGGTG
>NW_015432362.1:0-1116 GCF_001527695.2 Protobothrops mucrosquamatus | reverse complement strand
ACAGGCAAACAAAGTCATTACTAAAAGCCAACATGGGTTTGTCAAAAACAGATCATGCCAGACAAATCTTATTGCATTCTTTGACCAGGTGACAAAATTAGTGGACCAGAGGAATGCTGTGGATATAATTTACTTGGACTTCAGTAAGGCATTTGACAAAGTAGATCACAACCTACTACTTGATAAGATAGAAAAATGCAGGTTAGACAGCATCACCACCATATGGATCCGTAGCTGGCTGACCAGCCGTACTCAGCGTGTGGTCCTCAATGGAACTGCATCTACATGGAGGGAAGTGTGTAGTGGGGTGCCCCAGGGCTCTGTTCTGGGCCCAGTGCTCTTCAACATTTTCATCAACGATCTGGACGAGGGGATAGATGGGGAACTCATCAAATTTGCAGACGACACCAAGCTGGCAGGAATAGCCAACACTCCAGAAGACAGGCTTAGGATACAGGAGGATCTGGACAGACTTGAACACTGGGCACTATCTAACAAAATGAAATTCAATGGTGAAAAAAGTAAGGTTCCACATTTAGGCAAGAAAAACCAAATGTACAGGTATAGTATAGGGGGTACCTTGCTCAATAGTAGTAACTGAGAGAGGGACCTCGGAGTCCTAGTGGACAATCATTTAAATATGAGCCAGCAGTGTGCTGCAGCTGCCAAAAAAGCCAACACAGTGCTAGGCAGCATTAACAGAGGGATAGAATCAAGATCACGTGAAGTATTAATACCACTTTACAATGCCTTGGTAAGGCCACACTTGGAATACTGCATTCAGTTTTGGTCACCACGATGAAAAAAGATGTTGAGACTCTAGAAAGAGTACAGAGAAGAGCAACAAAGATGATTAGGGTACTGGAGGCTAAAACATATAAGGAACGGTTGCTGGAATTGGGTATGTCTAGTTTAATGAAGAGAAGGACGAGGGGGGACATGATAGCAGTGTTCCAATATCTTAGGGGCTGCCACAAAGAAGAGGGAGTCAGGCTATTCTCCAAAGCGCCTGAAGGCAGGACAAGAAGCAATGGGTGGAAACTAACCAAAGAGAGAAGCAACCTAGAACTAAGGAGAAACTTCCTGACAGTTAGAACAATTAACCAGTGGAACAAC
>NW_015432361.1:0-1116 GCF_001527695.2 Protobothrops mucrosquamatus | reverse complement strand
CCCTCAAGACATGGCTTTTTCAGCAAGCGGGACTGACCTAGGGTGAATTTTAAATAGGGATAATTTTAATGATTTTAATAAGACACAGCTATAAATATTTGGTTTTTAATTGGCTTTTATAGGGGAAATGTTTTATATTGTTTTAACATGCTGTGAGCCGCCCTGAGTCCCATGGGGAGAAGGGCGGCATATAAGTTAATGAAAATAAAATAAATAAATAAATTATACCTAACAAAAATAATTCTAGCTTAAAAATCTATATGTTATTTTACTCATTTTCTCTAACCATATACGTATTCTTGACCAAAATCTTTTGGCTTTAGGGCATGTCCGCCAAAGATGATAGCATGTGCCTGATTTTTGTCTACATTTCCAACAGTTGCTAGACATATTTTTAAACATTTTGGCTAACCTTGCCGGTCTTAAGTGCCGTCTGTAAAACATTTTGCATAGGTTTTCTTTCTACACCACTGCCTTTGTTATTTTAGAGTTTTTTTCCCAAAGGTTTTGCCAATTTTCTAGTTCTATGTTACGCCCAAAATTCTTTGCCCATATTATCATTCCAGGGTCCCCCGGCGAAGCAAAACTGGACGTGGAAGACAGAGCTCATCTTCCAGATGTCCATGGTGGCCGCATCGGCAAACCGGAAATCGTTATCATTGTTTCTTTAACTTGTTCCTCTTCCATCTTTAAACTTAACATATATTTATAGAGCTCCTTAATCAGTTTTTCATCTGATGTCAATAATATCTGGTCAAATTTTGTCTGGTTTTTTTTAACGGTGCTTTTTTTTTTTGCTTTGTTGCAATTTTACATGTATCTCTCTCTCTCTTGATTGACAGTTCCAAGAACACGATGAGGCTTGTCTGGCCGGAGTCGCGCAGATGGCGGTTCGCATGGGGGACATTCGGCGCGGTGTTAACCAGGCCATCAAGCACCCGAGCAGAACGTTAAAAAAGGACTGTGGGGCTATTTTGGAGAGCATGAAGGTAGCTAATGCACTGCGATAGAGGTAGACCACAGTTGCTGTCCTGGTTCCAACAGATGAAACTCTTCAAAGAACTTTGAGGCATTGTTTACCTTAAAGAATCTTTTATTCGAGTAGCATAGCATCGG
>NW_015432360.1:0-1116 GCF_001527695.2 Protobothrops mucrosquamatus | reverse complement strand
CCCTCCCTCCCTCCCTCCCTATCTCCTCCTTCCCATCTCTCCCCTTCCTTCCTACCTTCCCATCTCTCCTTTCTTCCTTCTTCCCTTCCTTTCCTTTTCTCCTTCCCTCCCTCATCCTCCCCTTCCTTCCTTCCTTCCCTTCCCTTCCTTCCCATCTCCTCCCTTCTCCTTCCCATCTCTCCTTCCTCCCTCCCTCCCTCCTTCCTTCCTTCCTGCCTCCCTCCCTCCCTCCCTCACAGGACCTAACTCCTCAAAAGAATACTCTGATGGTTTGGAACCCCAGCCCGCCCTTCGGCTGCTGCCCTCCGCTTCCCTCTGCGCAGAGCTTCGCTCCCAGCAGGCGTGGCGTGGGCTTCGCCCTGCCCTCCCTCGTGTCTGGGGAGACGCTGAGTCATCCGGGTCACGTTGGTCCCAGAGGCGCTCCTTGGAAAGGCAGCCGGGCTTGTTCTTTCCCTGAAGGCATTTCGCTTCTCATCCAAGGGGCCTCTTCCAGTCCGACCGAACGGTGGCGGGTGGAAGGATGGGTTCGAAAGTGGGGTCAAAGAGGCTCCACACCCACTTGCAGGTGACCCCGAGGGCAGAGAGAAACCTCTGAGTGGCTTCGGGAGCTCTCGGAGGGAGTCCTAACGACCAGGTGACTGCAAAGGGATATCAATCCTTCCATCCTCCGCCATTCGGTCCGAACTGAGGGAAGCTTCCTGGATCGAGAAGCGAAACCTCTTCAAGGAGGAACAAAGTCCAGTTGCCTTTTGAAAAAGTCCCTTTGGGGGCCACCCTTCCTCATCCAGACCATAATTCTCATTCTCTCTCTCTCTCTCTCTCTCTCTCTCTCTCTCTCTCTCTCTCTCTCTCTCTCTTTTCTCTCTCTCTCCCTCCCTCTTTCTCTTTCTCTCTCTTTCCTCTCTCCCTCTCTTTCCTATCTCTCTTTCCTCTCTCTCTCTTTCTCTCTCCTTTCCTCTCTCTCTTTTTCTCTTTCCTCTCTCTTTCTCTCCCTCTTTCCTCTTTTTCTCTCTCCCTTTCTCTCTTTCCTCTCTCTTTCCTCTCTCCCTCTTTTCTCTCTTTTTCTCTCTTTCCTCTCTCCTCTCTCTCTTTCTCTTTCTTTCCTCTCTTTCCTCT
>NW_015432359.1:0-1116 GCF_001527695.2 Protobothrops mucrosquamatus | reverse complement strand
AATTTAATCAACCACCACCTAACAACTGAAACTTTTGGAATAGGCAGTTGGCTCTGTTTAAATTAAACCTTGGGATAGTTTTTGTATTTTTCATAAATAACAGTGAATTAGTTAGATCAGGCATGTCAAATTCGCAATGTCATGTGACGTCACGCAAAGTATCGTGACTTTTTTTCCATTGCCGGCAATGGGGTGGGCGTGGTTTCGTTGTGACGCGTCCGGCCCGCGGGCCAGCAGTTTGACATGCCTGACTTAGATGCTTGTTTTACAGAAAACAGGAAGATCCTTCACTTAATAATCTACATATTCATCCACAAAGATAGACATATAATGCAGCTTTTACTTGAGTCATTGCCAGAAAGTTTAAGTTACTTTGGCAAGATTGGCAGCATATAGTTGGTCCCAGTTATTTATACAATTCAACCAAATGTTCAGGATAATGCATTTATTTGTCTTTACATTGGAAATGTTTAGTTGTGCCCTACAGAATAGCAGCTCATCGCAAGAACCAGCATAAATTATCTTACTTCAGTGCAACTGAATATCACATGATCTGATGCTTCAGATTAATATCACAACAGATCAGACTGAAAAAAGAAATATACACTACAATCCTAACTGTGCCTATTAAAAAATCACCCCCATTGAATTCCATGGTGGGATTCAACGTAGAGGAAAAGAGAGAATAAATTTACCGGAGTGCATCAGATCCATGGGTATATATAATTAGAAGTAAATGCGGGATAGAAAATCTAATAAATGAAGTCTGAATCTACTGTATTCAGTGTGATTCACTGAGGTAAGTGTTGGTTGGGCTGCAAGGTAGGAGTAAATCACTCTGAGATAGGATTAAAGTGGATAAGCAGCTACATAAATTTGAATAAATAGCATAGAATTGCACTGCAATTTTTTTTTAAAAAAAAGGATAGTCACGGGGTGAATCAGATGGAGGAATGCTGCAGTGGCATCTAGAACAGTTTTTGGACAATTTCCCAAACCAGCTTCCTGATATGAACTTGCTAATTATTAGTATATATCAGTTTGTTCTGGACAGAACATGATGTCTTTAAAGTCCTTGACAATTCTTGACCTAAAAAGGACTTAAGGTAGCTACTC
>NW_015432358.1:0-1116 GCF_001527695.2 Protobothrops mucrosquamatus | reverse complement strand
CTAGAGAGTAGCCAGCACTGGGCTGGTTGTAGTTCACAAAGGCATTTCCAACAAAGAGTGTTACTACAGCAAGGTGTGAAGCGCAGGTGGAGAAGGCTTTGCGCCTGCCGATCCTGGAGCGGATCTGCAGAATGGAGGACAAAATGTAGAAATAGGACAGGACGATGAGCAGAACAGGGACGAGACCCACCAAGGTGCTTGTGATGTGAGTGGACAACTCATTGACCGAGGTATCACTGCAGGCAATTTTCAGTAATGGAGGAACATCACAGAAGATGTGAGGAACATTGTTGTTTCCACAAAAGTCCAACCTGGAGGCCAGAGCAACGTGGATGGCCGAGTCCAGGAAGCCCCAGAGCCAAATGGCCACAGACAGCTGGACGCACAACTTGCCCCTCATCAGGTGGACATAGTGCAAAGGTTGGCAGATGGCAGCGTAGCGGTCATAGGCCATGATGGCCAGCAGGGCTGGCTCACATCCCGCAAAGCCAATCAGGAAGAAGGCTTGGGCCAGGCATTGGTTGTACGAGATAGTCTGCTCTTGGCATAGGAAGTTCACCAAGATCTTTGGTACCACCACAGAAGAAAGGCAAACATCCAAGCAGGAGAGCTGGCTGAGGAAGAAGTACATGGGGGTGTGAAGACAGGAATCCAGGAGAATCAGGGTTACGATCATGAGGTTGCCCATCAGCGTGGCCAAATAGACAGCCAGGAATACCAAAAAAAGATGGACCTGGTGACTCAGACGGCTGGAGAAACCAAGGAGGATGAATTCTGTCCCTTGGGTTTTGTTCTGTGAATCCATGAGGAAGGAAAGGGACAGCTGGGAAGCGACAGAAATGCACAGAAGAAGAATGTGAAGAATTAAATTTGAGGGATCCCCTATACCTGAAAATAACCTGCATTAAGGGTCAAATATATACAGGTGGATATTTTGAGACCTTCCTTCCTTCATTCCTTCCTTCCTTCCTTCCTTCCTTCCTCTCTTTTTTTACTTCTTCTTCTTCTTCTTCTTCTTCTTCTTCTTCTTCTTCTTCTTCTTCTTCTTCTTCTTCTTCTTCTTCTTCTTCTTCTTCTTCTTCTTCTTCTTCTTCTTCTTCTTCTTCTTCTGCTTCT
>NW_015432357.1:0-1116 GCF_001527695.2 Protobothrops mucrosquamatus | reverse complement strand
AACAATTCCTATTAACTGTCACCATCGGCATATTACGACAGCAAGCATTTTCTTCTTAAGGTTTTTTGTGTGCTATTTGTACTATGAAACCAGGATGATGGATTGCTTCAAACAGAGCAAAAAACTCTTATTTTTTTCCACGAGTTTATATTGGATAGTCTTATATTTTTACTTTAATTTTACAGAACATTGCACAGTCTTATCTGTTACTGCAATCTTGTGAATGACTGACAGATATAAAAATCTTGCATTGAGTTTACTGCTGGGACAAAGTAAACAAACTTGGATAGCCTCAAAAATATTAAGCATGGATGAGCCTTCTTAAGTACAGGTAGTCCTCGACTTAGACCACAATTGAGCCCAAAATTTTTGTTGCTAAGTGAGACAGTTGTTAATTAAATTTTGCCCCATTTTGCGACCTTTCTTGTCACAGTTGTTAAGTGAATCACTGCAGTTGTCAAGTTAGTAACACAGTTGTTAAATGAATCTACTTTCTCCATTGACTTTGCTTGTCAGTTCGCAAAGGGGGAATCACATGACTCCAGGACACTACAACCGTCATAAATATGAGTCAATCGCCACGCATCTGAATTTTTATAATAATAATAATAATAATAATAATAATAATAATAATAATAATAATAATAATAATAATAATAATAATAATAATAATATTAATAATAATAATAAAGTTGGAAGGGATCTTGGGGGTCATCTAGTCCAACCCCCTGCTCAGGCAGGAAACCCTATACCAGAGGTAGGCAACCTTGCCTCTTTTATGACTTGTGGACTTCAACTCACAGAATTCCTGAGCCAGCATGGCTCAGCTTGGAAACCTCTCTATTTCTCCTCAGCATGGCTGGCTCAGGAATTCTGGGAATTGAAGTCCATGAGTCATAAAAGAGCCAATGTTGCCTACCCCTGCCCTATACCATTTCGGACAAATGGCTGTCCAGTCTCTTCTTAAAAACTTCCAGTGTTGGAGCATTCACCGCTTATGGAGGCAGGTTGTTCCATTGGTTAATTGTTCTAACTGTCAGGAAGTTTCTCCTTAGTTCTAGGTTGTTTCTCTCTTTAGTTAGTTTCCATCCATTGCTTCTTGTCCTGCCTTCAGGC
>NW_015432356.1:0-1116 GCF_001527695.2 Protobothrops mucrosquamatus | reverse complement strand
ACTGGAACGACCTTGGTGGTCTTCTAATTCAGCCCCCTGCTCAAGCAGGAGAACCTATTTGAGCAGAGGGCTGGACTATTGGAGATTCTTGGTTTGGTACCTCATAAAGATACCAGCTTACGGCCAAACCAGCCCATCTTTTTCAAGTATTGCAGCTTGGCATCCTTGCCCTTCATCCAAGAAGCATATCTTAGGATCTCCCTGAACTGTACAACTGAATGGAACAATCCCTCGTTTCTTTGCAGAGCAGACCTCCTAGAAAGCCTAAAGAGTCATTTTCAACCCCTGAGAGCGTTCAGTTATTGCCGTCTCTCTGAAGTTCTTTGCTGCACATCAAGGCCAGGTCTGCATGTATCTGTGCAGTGAAAAGAGATTAATCTGTCTCCCTGCTTCAATGTAGTGGGGAGAATGAGATATCTTCTAATTAAATTGGATACTGGCAGAGTTTGGAAGACACACTTCAGCGGGTCAAGTAACGTCTAGTCCAGGGGTCGGCAACCTTGGCTCTTTTATGACTGGTGGACTTCAACTCCCAGAATTCCTCAGCCAGCCACGCTGAGGGGAAAGGCAGAGGTTTCCAAGCTGAGCCATGCTGGCTCAGGGATTCTGGGAGTTGAAGTCCACGAGTCTCCGTATGTAGTAGAGATTTTGCTTGCTTCCCCCCCCCCCATTTCCCCAGAACAAGCAATTCAGCAAGCAATTGTTCTCCGAAGCAAATGGATTCTTTCAGTTCTGTCCTGTATCTGATTTATTCCTGTTCCTTATTTGTGTTGAGAAAGCAATTGGGATGTTTCAGGTTATTGTAGACAAAAATGTTTTGCAGGGCGGACGAAGGTGGTCCAAAGGCGATGTTGCCTTGAAGTGAGTGAGCTTGACTCATAATGATGTCATCGGGTGGCTTTCTTGGCAACTTGTGTTTTTTTTTTCCAGGAGTTTGAGATGGTTCATGGGGATTTTTTTTGCTGAAATGGAAGAAAGTTGAATTGGAAGGTTTTCAAGTCCTCCTTTCCTTTTAAGAACACAGCTTTTAAAAACAGTTGGATCATAACATTGTTCTATTCTTTTTTAAAAAATAGATATCATTTTATTAGTTTATCGTAATATAAAATACAAAGA
>NW_015432355.1:0-1116 GCF_001527695.2 Protobothrops mucrosquamatus | reverse complement strand
CCAGTCCCAGCACTCAGGGATGGGACTCCTAAGCGGGCAGAGGGGCTGCAACAGATCCCAGGAACCGACTCAGAGCTCTCTCTGCCCGGAGGAACGCAGTGCTAGGAACACCTAAGATCCTGCGCAGAAACTTCAATCTCTCCGGCCTGCGATGGAAGAGTCAAGATTGAGGAAGAGACACACATCCCAACCTCAGGACATGGATGAATTCTTCTCTCAAAAAAGCCCCCAAAGGGGGAGCAGCATTAGATGTTATACGGCACCCCAAATCTACCCCAGTCCAAAGCACCCCGAGAGGCTGGGAAAGGTGGTCCTTGGGGCCAGTTCAGGCCACCGTCTCTTCTCATAGACTCCTTCATCTCCCCCCCCCACTTTCCTCCTTCCTCTTTGTCAGGGCAGAACGGGGGTGGGGGGTGGGGAACCAAGACAAACACGTGAATAGAAATGTTTAAAGTCAAACAATAAATATAACTGCATATCCTCCTTTTCCCCCACACGCACGAAAAGGTTCCGGTGTGAATGCAGAGCGAGTGAAGGGAGTCTCTTCTTTACAACCTCCGGTGTTGGAGCATTCACAGCTTCTGGAGGCAGGTAGTTCCACCGGTTAACAGTTCTCCCTGTCAGGAGATTCCTCCTTCCTTCCCCGGCCAGCCTCCCTCCGTCGCTGCTCCTCCCGCCTTCAGGGGGGGCTTCGGGGAAGAGCTGGGCCCCCTCCTCTTCGGGGCGCCCCCCCAGATATGGGAAGGCTGCTCTCACCTCTCCCCCCGCCCTTCTCCTCCCCTGCTCCCACCCCCTCCCCGGGAGAGGGGCCGCGGGGGGGCCTGGCTGGAGCCCCCCAGGAGGAAGAAGGCAAGAAGCGCCCCCCCATCTCCCCCCCGCCTTGCCTAGGGAGAGACCCCCAGTATGGGGAGGGGGGAGGGAGGGAGGGAGGGGCGGAGACGCAGCCCCGGGAGACCCTCAGCTCCGCCGGCCTGGATGCGGGGGGGGGCGAGGGGGGGAAGACGATTTCAAGGGGAGCCGCCTGCCGAGAAAGAAGCTTCGCTACTGCGCAGGCGCCATGTGGCTCATGGTTGCAAAGAAGCAGGACGCCCATTGGTCGCTCTGGGGAGGGCAGCG
>NW_015432354.1:0-1116 GCF_001527695.2 Protobothrops mucrosquamatus | reverse complement strand
ATCATAAATTAAGACTCGGACTAGTCAGAGTATTAAGAGACTGAGCGGCCTTGTGCAATAACCCTGAATCTAGGATTAGGATGTAAAGGTATTCTATGCTTACCTGATTTGGACTGAAATTAGTCTTATTTGTCCACATATTTTACATATGGCTACATTTGTCTTTTTTGATACTTAAGACTTTTGAAATTAAAAACAGACTCAGTGACAGGCACCAAGAACCAAGAAAGACATGCAGAATTATTTCTTGATTGTTCCTTCCCTATAAACAGAAATCTTGCCAAACTAAAGCAGCTATTTTGCATCACTATAGATATACTCTGAGAATTGCTAGGTAGGAACATCTTAACTCTCTTTCTCCTGACCAAACTATCTAAGCCAGGGTGTCCAACCTTTAATACCTGTGGACTTCAACTCCCAAAATGCTGGGAGTTGAAGTGCGCAAGTCTTAAAGGTGCTATGGTCTGATTCCCTTAGCCTAAACATTGCTGCATCTTTGTCCTCTGCAATGCGGCCCTTCCCTCTCTTCCTAGGAATCCAGACTAGATACCACCCCAAAGGGACAGATTGAGGATTAATAGGAAACCTAAATTATTCAGCTTTTTTTAGTCCATACAATTTAGCGTCAGGGTTGGATCACACCTGGATCTTATCTTCCAGACAGTATGGAATTCATGCAATGTGGAATTCAGCTGTAAGGCAGATACATGGCAGACAGTTGAATCTGATTAAATCTCCCTGAATGGCAGATATCACTTAAGGTACTACATATTATGCCAATCGTATGACATGGATGCAGGAAGAGGAAAAAGTCTGTGCCTCATAAGACTCATGTGGTATTGGAGAAGACTCTTGAGAGCCCCTTGGACTGCAAGGAGATCAGATAAGTCAATCCTAAAGGAAATCAACCCAACTGATTGTTCTTTGGAAGGATAGATATTGAAGCTGAAGCTCAAATACTTGGACCACCAAATGAGGATTCCTTGGAGAAGACCCTGATGTTGGGAAAGATGGAAGGCCAAAGAAGAAGGAGACGACAGAGGATTAGATGGTTAGATAGTGTCACTGATGCAATGAACATGAATTTGGGCAAACTCCGGGAGACAGTGGAGGATT
>NW_015432353.1:0-1116 GCF_001527695.2 Protobothrops mucrosquamatus | reverse complement strand
CTCCCAGAATTGCCCAGCCAGCCATGCTAGCGGAGGAATTCTGGGAGTTGAAGTCCACAGGTCTTAAAGTTGCCAAGGTTTGACGCCCTGGTGTTACAGGAAAAGGGGCAGGCTGACGGTTCTCCTGCTCTCGATTCCCGAAAGTGTCACCCATTGGGAATGTGCCTTCAAGACCGGTTGAGGCAGGTACGACACCTGCAGGGGATCTGGCAGGGTTGGGGTGCGGCCAGGAGACCCAAAGCTGCGTTTGGCTCAGCCAATTCCTCCTGGAAAATAATTGCCCTGCCTCGCTCGGACCTTTCCTAGTGAGGGAGGTTATGCAGCGGGAAGCCAGACCGACTTGGCTGGATCTGCTTCTTCTCCACCCTTGTGGAAGCTGGACAGGTGTTCCCACCTGTCTTCTCTCTTCCATGCAGTTGAGGTGCTAAGAGGGCCGGAACTGGGATTTGGCAACTCTGCTGAGACCCTCCAGTAGGGAGGGATCTTTCCTCTTTTAGGAAGTCCCATTCAGAAGTTGCCTTCAAAACTTTGAGAAGAACCAGGAAACGGCCTCTGATCTTGTTCCTGTGACCAGCAGCGCACCTGAGTGGATCCTATGGGGACCTTGGTGCTCTCTGAGAGTAGCGGTTTTCTTGGCGATGTTTCATGACCGAACTAGGGAACAGCAGCAGTGCTAGAAGGTTGCGTAGGACGCTCATCGTTCAAGTGGTTCTATGGAACCTTCTGGCACTCATGCTGTTCCCTAGTTGGGTCATGAAACATCTGCAAGAAAACCAAATTCAGAGAGTACCAAGGAACCCTTCCTCCTCCTCCTCCTTCTCCTCCTCCTCTTCCCTTCTAGCACTGATGATGTCACCTACTTGGGTCATGAAACATCTGCAAGAAAACCACCAAATTCAGAGAACACCAAGGATCCCAAAGATGTTGTTCTCCTCCTCCTCCTCCTCCTCCTCCTCCAGCACTGACGATGTCCCCTTGTTGGGTCATGAAACATCTGCCAGAAAACCACCAAATTCAGAGAGCACCAAGGACCCCAAAGATGTCGTTCTCCTCCTCCTCCTCCTCCTCCCTTCTAGCACTGATGATGTCACTAGTTGAGTAATGAAACATCTGTAG
>NW_015432352.1:0-1116 GCF_001527695.2 Protobothrops mucrosquamatus | reverse complement strand
CCACATTTTTTTATCTTCTCAAGTAGTAGGTTGTGGTCTACTTTGTCAAATGTCTTACTGAAGTCCAAATAAATTATATCCACAGTATTCCTCTGGTCCACTAATTTTGTCACTTGGTCAAAGAATGCGATAAGATTTGTCTGGCATGATCTGTTTTTGACAAACCCATGTTGGCTTTTAGTAATGACTTTGTTTGGCTGTAGGTGTTCGCTGATTCGTTGTTTGATTATCTTTTCCAGAATCTTCCAAGGTATTGAGGTCAGGCTGATAGGTCTGTAGTTTCCTGGATCTATTTTTTTTCCGTTTTTTGAAGATGGGAACTACATCAGCTCTTTTCCAGTCCTCTGGTAGTTCCCAGTGCTCCAAGATCTTTGAAAAAATATAGTTCAGTGGTTCTGAGATCACATCTGCCAGTTCCTTGAGACCCTTGGGGTGTAATCCATCTGGTCCTGGTATTGATGCATTTGTTAAAAGTGTTCATATTTCCACTAGTGCTTCTAAACAACTTTTTAAAGATTAATATTATGATCCCATCGATAACATTCTGGAAAATATGCTTTCCTTCTCACCCACCCCCATTATTTATTGCTAGAGCCTTATACAATCACAATCTCAAGATCCACAATATATCACTTTTAAAGGGAAAATATGACCCTATGGTCTCTCTGACCATCAATACACCAACCAACAAGTTGCTTAGAAGCCACAATGAGGATGGGAAATCACTTTCTTAGGGTGTTTTTTTAAAAAAAATCTCCTATTTTTTCTTTGTTTAACCTTTTATTCCCTCTTTCTATGTATGAAGGTTATTTATTTCTGATCAGCTAAATATATATATAAAATGTTCTCTTTTCATTAGAACAAACCTATTTTTTTTTAATCTATGAAAGGATTTAATTGAATGAATAAAGTGATGCTATTTTTTTTTTCAATATAAAATTTTTATTGTTTTTATCATAAAAAAAAGAAATACATCACAGATATTACACAATGTTATATCCCATCCCCCCACCCCCCGGACTTCCCAAACCAACCTAGGCTAATATTCAAATACAAGTAAACAAATATTAATATCTCTAACTCCAAAGTCTAAACTTAAACAATCCATCTCCTCCG
>NW_015432351.1:0-1116 GCF_001527695.2 Protobothrops mucrosquamatus | reverse complement strand
CACCAGTCATAAAAGAGCCAAGGTTGCCTACCCCTGGTCTAGGAGGCTCACCGCTTAGAACAGGAGGACTTAGGACAGGGGTAGGCAACCTTGGCTCTTTTATGACTCGTGGACTTCAACTCCCAGAATTCCTGGGCCGGCCTGGCTCAGCTTGGAAACCTCTCCCTTTCCCCTCAGCATGGATGGCTCAGGAATTCTGGGAGTTGAAGTCCATAAGTCATAAAGCGGCCTAGGCCTAGGCCAGAGGTCTTTTATGACTGGTGGACTTCAACTCCCAGAATTCCTGAGCCAGCCATGCTGAGGGGAAAGGGAGAGGTTTCCAAGCTGAGCCATGCTGGCTGAGGAATTCTGGGAGTTAAAGTCCACCAGTCACAAAAGAGCCAAGGTTGCCTACCCCTGACCTAAGTCCCACCTTAGACCTGAAAGCCCTGCTAGGTGATTGGCCAATCACCAGGAGGCAGTGAGTTCTAGGCATGAAAGCCAATTGGATGACTTTGGGCCAGTCCCTCCCGCTCCGCCTAGCCCACCTCACAGGACTGTTGTGAGGAAAATAGGAAGAAGGCATATTTGCTATGTTCGCTACTTGAGTCACTTTTAAAGTAATTCAAGCGGGAGAAAAATCTAATAATAAAATAAAGAATACGTTAGTGGTGAATGCTCCAGCAGTGGAAGTTTTTAAGAAGAGACTGGACAGCCATTTGTCTGAAATGGTATACCTACCTGAGCAGGGGGTTGGACTAGATGACCTCCAAGCTCCCTTCCAACTTTATTATTATGATTATGATTATGATTATGATTATGATTATGATTATGATTATGATTATGATTATGATTATGATTATGATTATTATTATTATTATTATTATTATCATCATCATCATCATTATTATCATCATCATCATCATCATCATTATTACTATTATTATTATTATTATTATTATTATTATTATTATTATTATTATTATTATTATTATTATTATTATTATTATTATTATAATGCAATGGCACAATCACGTCTAGCCTGGAGCAACCTGGGCTGAGAATTTTATTCTGATTTCAGGGCAGTTAGTCGGAAAACAGGATTGCAAAAAAAAAAGGGGGGGGAACACAAGCGAA
>NW_015432350.1:0-1116 GCF_001527695.2 Protobothrops mucrosquamatus | reverse complement strand
AATAATAATAATAATAATAATAATAATAATAATAATAATAATAATAATAATAATAATAATAATAATAATAATAATAATAATAATAAAGTTGGAAGGGACCTTGGAGGTCATCTAGTCCAACCCCCTGCTCAGGCAGGAAACCCTATACCATTTCAGACAAATGGCTGTCCAGTCTCTTCTTAAAAACTTCTAGTGTTGGTGCATTCACCGCTTCTGGAGGCAGGTTGTTCCACTGGTTAATTGTTCTTTAATTGTTCTTTAGGTTGTTTATTTGTCAAACCTAACAAATAACAACACAACAATAAGAACACCACAAAAGGTTGGCCTTCCAGCATTATTTTAATGGAAATTGCACGGAAGGATTAGCAGGACTCGCACAGGGCCCTGCTGCTGTTTTCGTGGGATGGCTCTGTGTGTGTGTGTGTGTGTGTGTGTGTCTAAGTAACAGGCGATTTGATTGATTAATTAATTGACTGATGGATTGATTCTGCTGGAGGTTGATGTGGAAGACAGAAAGCAACACAGACGTGGAAGCGAAAGTATTTGCACACAAACAGTGTCGAGTTGTCGGGGGTTTGTGGGGTGGCAATCTAGCGTGTCGCCTGCTTGTCACGCCCCGCCTCCGAGCCAAGATTTATAACTGGAGGAGTGAGAAATGCGGTTGTGTAGAAAGGGTGGTTGTGTCCTTGAACAAAAAGCAACCTTTTTTTCCCCCTTCCTCTACTACACACAGACGCAAACACAATTAGCTGCAGCAAGTTCAAACTCCACAGAGATTGTAGACAGGGCGAACATACAATCTTAGCTAGCCCTGTCGGCGAAGGGTGGCGAGCTTATTTATTTGCCAGTTTTTATTTATTTTTATTTCGCCTATGGCCTCTACAGAGGTCATGCTATCACTGATATACAAATTCAGTTTAAATATAGCATCAGCAAATATACATATACATATACATATATCACCCCAGATCCTTAGGGAAAGACATGGGTGACGACTACACAGAGAATTTTTCCCTCCCTTTGGAGAAAATTAGAGACGCATTAGGGGAGCTGTAAGAAAGCAGTCAGAATATCAAAATATATTATGAAGCTAAGCGTCCAGACAAAGGGGGGGGA
>NW_015432349.1:0-1116 GCF_001527695.2 Protobothrops mucrosquamatus | reverse complement strand
GGGATTTAGAATAGACTAAGGAAAAATGGAACAAAAACCTCTTCCTTCACTCTTTTGCTAATAAGATGGATGAAATACTTCTTTTAAACAGATGCAATTCTGATTTTTACAACTCAGTCGCCCTCTGCTTCACTGAAACCTGGCTAAATGAGTCAATTGATAGCATATGCATTTCCCAGGATTTCAGATACAGAGGGCGAACAGAATTGCAGAAACATCCAGTAAAAAGAAAGGAATGGCATCTCTACTTCTATATCAACATCCGATGGTGTAAAAATGTAACCACACTAAAGAAATTCTGTGATGTGGACTTAGAGACATTAATCATCAATTGTAAACCATTTTATTCTCCATGAGAGTTTTCCTCATTCATTCCGTTTGCAATGTATTGTTGGAAGACAGGTCTTCATCGTGGTTCATCCAAGCTAGGAATAAACATGGCAACTGCTTTGGGAAGAAGGTTGTAGTTTATTGGAGAGGGGAGCCAGACAGGAAAATGGTTCTGGCAGCAAGAGAAGTGAAAAAAAAAGGGCTTTGCACATGTAGGGAATAGGCTTTTATTCTCTCTGGAGTCTTTTGTTTGAATTTATTTCCTGTTCCTGTTTTGAGGCTATTTCCTGTGTCATGTATTCTGACCTGAGTTTGGGTGTGCCCTTTGGCCTTTGTGAGTTAATCCTACCATGTCCTGTCTCAGGTGGGGTATGCAGATTTTAGGTCTTTGTCTTCCTAATCTCCTAGCTCCAACTTTCCTGATGGTTTACATCTGCATTTGTACAGAGCTGGTTTCTACTTGGGGGAGGCAGACTTGGGGCTATTAAGAAAAACTGGGCATGCTTTTCTGTTTCTTTAAGATTCTTTGAGAAACTATATTTTTCTGCCCTTTTAATATTTCCTTCTCTGGGGGGTTACCTTCCCATTGTATATTCCTCCAAAACTTGAATAAACAATGCATTACAAACTCTAGCTGACTTGATTATGTGGGCTGAAGACAGATACGCAGATTCGCTCCTTATTGTGTTAGGAGATTTCAACAGTGCTTAACTTAAGCCATGACCTACCAAGATACTTTCAGCATGTCAATTGTCTTACTAGAGGCAAGAATACTTAGTCTAAAAT
>NW_015432348.1:0-1116 GCF_001527695.2 Protobothrops mucrosquamatus | reverse complement strand
CCAAGACTATTCAAGTGTTGAGAAACATTTTTGCTGCACACGGGTTGCCAGATGTTCTAGTGTCGGATAACGGTCCTCAATTTACTTCTACTGAGTTTCAGGGATTTCTTCGGACCAACATGATCCGCCACGCTGCTTCGGCTCCCTTCCATCCTTCCACCAACGGTCTGGCTGAACGGATGGTCCGCGTCGCCAAGGATGCCCTCAAGAAGCTGACTTATGGCAATTGGCATCACAGGTTGGCTGACTTTCTTCTGGCACATCGTACTACTCCGTGCACTGCCACGGATAAGTGCCCGGCCGAACTCCGTTGGGGTCGTCGGCTCATGACTAAATTGGACAGGCTGCATCCGGAACGTGTAGCTGCACAGGTGTCTCAGCCACACCCACCACGGGTCCTACGTGAAGGTGATCCTGTCTGGGCCAGGAACTACGGGCCTGGCCACCTCTGGGTCCCGGCTGTGGTCTGCAAGGTCTCGGGGCCTCTGTCCTACGAGGTGTCCCTGACAGACAGCCGCGTGCTTCGCCGCCACATTGATCAACTACGTGTGAGGCGGGACTCGCCTATGGTTCCTTCTCTGTCTCCTCTAGGGGGGAGGAGGAATGGGCAATGCATTCTGGGAATCAAACTCAACAGCCAATGATGGCTGTGGGGAGTGAATCGGGTACTCAACACCCAAGCTCCACAGGTGCTTCAGGTAGCGGTTCTTGGGAAAGGGGGTACACAGACACCCCCACACACACTCCAGCCTGGGAGTCCCACCGGTGGCAGACTAATTATCCATCCCTAACAAGCAATACTCCAGACACGGAGAATACCTGGGAGCATACTCACAACTCACAACATGCAAGAGAGCAGGCAAAACAAAGGGGGAACACGTCCCTTGCTGAAATGGCTCATAGAAGGATGTACTCACGCATCAGGGCTAACAGGGAGGCATCCCTAGACCCTATCACTACAGAAACGAGCCAGGAAAACCGCACTCCGTCAGGAAACACGGAAATGAGTTCAGAGGGGTTAGAAAACTCCATAGAGGATAGGTCAACCAGGTTTAGCGATCAACAGGGCCCTGACTGCTCGAATACAGGAGGCGGGCAGGAAAGTCAAACTGAAGT
>NW_015432347.1:0-1116 GCF_001527695.2 Protobothrops mucrosquamatus | reverse complement strand
CCCACAGCGATGTAACCCCTGCTAAGTCGCCCAAATCCGCACCCACGCAGCAAGCTCTCACCTCTGCACCACTTCCTTCGAAATCAGTCATCGCCAACTCACCTCCTGTCCATGTGAATTCTGACATATTGATCAGTCTACCATCACAATGTGACTCTGACATGTGTGACACTGACGCTGATCCAGTGTACGTAGATGTCCCAACTCCCAGATCCTCCCTCTTGGCCGTTCCATCCCATGCCGATGCCGAGCCAAATGACCCCTACAGTGCTGTAGACCTTGATTCTTCTCCGGCCAATCACACTGCGCTGGTCAATGTCTCACACTCAATGAAAACAAGACCCCTAGCTCTCCGCAATAAAGGCATACTCCACAGACCCAACACTCAGATGCTGACCAATAAACAAATGCCAAGGCCTTTTGTACCATTGTTGAAGCCACGGCACAACTTAGGTCAGATGGAACCTCTACGATCACAGCCACTGCCCACTGTGCAGTTGCCTGTCCATGCAACATGGGCTGAACGCGCCAAGCCTCAGCGCACACCATACCTACTCAATAATCCTTACACCGATTGTCGCGCCCCGGATTTTCAACGTCATCCCGATATATCCGACCCGCAATTGCCTTGCAACGCATTAATTACCCGCGAACCTCTTTGTCCGAAAAACCTCCTCAACGCAAACCGCGATCACACTGATGCTCCTATGAAGCTCCCCCGAAAATTTTCCCGTCACTATATCCAGTCGCCAAGGAAAGGCACGTCCAGCCCTCAGCTAAGAAGCAATGCGAATGCAATGAATTTGCCAGTACCGCCGAAATTGGCGTACTACCCAAACCTATCTTGCTTTCCACCTATAGACCAGTTACCACATCACGCCATTTCAACACCTGCCCCTTTTTTATGGGATATGATAGGGTATGGACCACCACAAGCCACTCACCCAGCATCCTCTTACGCCCTCTTTCACCCTCCACTGATGCACCCCAGCAGCTGGCACCAGCTGTCGAGATGCCTTCTACCGACTCCCAGTTGGTAGCAGTTGCTGCAACCATTGGACGGCACTTATCTAGCACTTCCCCTCTAACTTTATCCTCTCACGTACATGAAGCAAC
>NW_015432346.1:0-1116 GCF_001527695.2 Protobothrops mucrosquamatus | reverse complement strand
TCGAGTGGGCCGCAGAATCTTGGCCACTCCACTTCCAGATCTCTCTGTTGATTCCCCAGCTCGCTGATCTCTCTGTTGAAATATGTGTCTCCAAGCCCTGATCGAGGATCAGGGTCGTCTTCTGTAGCTGCACGCACCCTCCAGCGATTTCGTACTGGCAGGATAACGCTGACTTTCACGCCATTCGAGGATCAGGGTCGTCTTCTGCAGCCGCACGCACCCTCCAGCGATTTCCGTACTGGCAGGATAACGTTGACTTCCCCGCCGTTTCTCTTCCGGACTTCTTGGGTAAGTCTTCTAGCTTTTCTTAGCTGTAGTAGAGACTGTATCCCACCTTCGTCGCCAGTGTTAAGTCTGGAGAATAATGGCGCTTGAGACGAAGCATCTTCCAACAAGTCTTTATTGTTTGCTCCATTCTACGAACAACGACAACCCCAGAGGCGCGCAAGTCTCTATATATACTCTCCGATCCCCGGACAATTCCCACCAGTCACAAGGCAGTCCTTTCCCGCCTTGTGCATGCGCGCAAGGCCAGCGCCGGTCAGTCTGGTCCCGGGCAGCTTTTGCAAATGCCCGGGACTCTTGCAACTTCCCGCGTCTGCTTCTGCAGGCACGGGACACAACACTTGCCAATTCAGGTATCTTGTAAAGCTCTCAAAAATATCAGGAATCTGAATTCTAATCTATATCAGCTGTGCCCTATCCCTAATCTAGATCATCCAGTCTGAAGCCAAATCTCACCACTGTAGCATAAATTTACATGCTTAAACCACTTTAGTCTATTCCAGCTTCTTTAACATCTTCCTTTGCAAATTCAGCAATAATCATGGTATTTCTGCAATGAAACTATCAATGTATGGATTAATTGAGCAATCTTGAGCTTCCTTTAGTGCCCACCTTCCTTTATTGTTCCATTTTAGTAAGATGGGTCAAATGTTGCATATTAAATGAACTGCATAGAAATAAGAGTATAATAACTTTTGTTATTAATTAACAATCCCTTCAATTAAATCTTAATGGCACAGTGTACATATAATCTGAATTTTGAAACTAGTGTACCAGAAAATTAGATAAAGAACATATCTTTTCAACATCAGTATGTTTAAAAAGACAAAG
>NW_015432345.1:0-1116 GCF_001527695.2 Protobothrops mucrosquamatus | reverse complement strand
TACTCTATTTTAACTTCATTTTAGACTGTATTTTACTCCAATTTCATCTTAAGTCATATATTATTCTAGTTCCATTTTAAACTGTATTTTATCAAATTTTATTTTAAATCGCTTTTATTAGACTTTGGTAATGATTTGTTATTGGAACTTTGCACTTTGATATGGCTCAAGGGCTAATCAATAAAGATTATTATTATTACAAAAGATGCTTGTTCAAATTTTGAAGAATTTCATGAGAAGGAAAGGACAAAGAAAAAATGAAAAGAAATCAAGTTTCACACACACACACACACACACACACAGTATATTGGGGTGCATTTATTTATTAATTCAATCTGGCAATTAATCATTTACCTTTGTAACCACAGACTGTACTCAAAGTAGCAGAACTAAAAAATTAGAACATGTAATTAAAATATAGCTAAAACACCACCCAAAACTTATTAAAAGGACATCTAAACAACAATAAAAGCAGTCAATATCCTATATGTAAGGCTTATTTATTGGGAGGAGGTTACTGCCAGAAAAGAAAGTGAAAGGAAGCTGACCAGAACTTTCGTAATTCTCAAGTTCTTTTTCATTTTCTTTGTTGAAATATAAGGACTCTAAAGTTTCAGTCAGAGGCTGCAGCTGCCCCATATTTCTTGGCTCACAAACTTTTTTTGTGTGTTATTGGCTCAGTTGGCAATAGACTTTGAAAACAGCTCAGGTACTGTAGATTCTTTATTGAAGACAAGAAGACAACAGCTATAAGGAATAATCTGTCTTCTGCAACTCCCAAAAATAAGAACGTGTCTATACGTCAGGGTTTAAATTTAGGTGTTTCCTTCCCATCTTTCCAGATTTTCATCATGCACATGTCTCCAACACACATTTGAGTTGAAAGGATTAGCAGGTGACATTACCATTGCCTGGGAGGGATCCATTTGGGTCTCCTTTCATGTCCCTGGCAGGAGTTGAATGAAGGACAAGAACTCAACCCAGCTCCATGGCAGCACTTGGGTCTCAAACGTGGGCTTGCTCACTTCCATCCCAGTATCCTAACCACACAAGCCACCATGCTCCTTACCTTTCCAGGTTAATGAAAGCAGATGGGATTTTGTTAATATAGTATCT
>NW_015432344.1:0-1116 GCF_001527695.2 Protobothrops mucrosquamatus | reverse complement strand
GATAGATAGATAGATAGATAGATAGATAGATAGATAGATAGATAGATAGATAGATAGATAGATAGATAGATATGGATGGATAGATATGGATGGATAGATATGGATGGATAGATAGATAGATAAATAGTTATGGATGGATAGATAGATATGGATGGATAGATAGTTATGGATGGATAGTTATGAATGGATAGATAGATATGGATAGATAGATAGATAGATAGATAGATAGATAGATAGATAGATAGATAGATAGATAGATAGATAGATAGATAGATAGATAGATAGTTATTGATGGATGGATGGATGGATAGATAGATAGATAGATAGATGGTAGTTAGAGATAGACAGACAGATAGTTATGGATGGATAGATAGATAGATAGATAGATAGATAGATAGATAGATAGATAGATAGATATGGATGGATAGATAGATAGATAGATAGATAGATAGATAGATAGATAAATAGTTATGGATGGATAGATAGATAGTTATGTATGGATAAATAGTTATGGATGGATAGATAGATATGGATGAATAGATAGATAGATAGATAGTTAGTTAGTTAGTTAGTTAGTTAGTTAGTTAGTTATGGATGGATAGATAGATAGATATGGATGGATAAATAGTTATGGATGGATGGATGGATGGATGGATGGATGGATGTATAGATAGACAGACAGACAGATAGTTATGGATGGATGGATGGATGGATGGATGGATAGATAGATAGATAGATAGATAGATAGATAGATAGATGATAGATAGATAGATATGGATGGATAGATAGATAGATAGATATGGATGGATAGATAGATAGATAAATAGTTATGGATGGATAGATAGATAGATATGGATGGATAGATAGATAGTTATGTATGGATAAATAGTTATGGATGGATAGATAGATATGGATGAATAGATAGATAGATAGATAGATAGATAGATAGATAGATAGATTTTATTTATTTATTTATTTATTTATTATTCCAATTTATATCCCGCCCTTCTCCCGAAGGACTCAGGGCGGCTCACAACATTATTAAAACAAAGAGAGACCCACACACCCCACCGAATAAAACCAAATTAAAACCAAAATTTTAGTGTTGTGTGATTA
>NW_015432343.1:0-1116 GCF_001527695.2 Protobothrops mucrosquamatus | reverse complement strand
ATTTAAATCCTGATTCAAATGATCATTTCTGCATTCTTCATCAGGCACAGCAACAAGCAGGAACATCCTGCAGTCTCCCATTGATCCGGATGTGTTTTCACTACAACTCCCAGTATTTATAATGATTGGCAATTATGTAGTCTTAACACATCTGAAGAGCATCAGATAGATAAAGACTGCATGAAACACTGAGAGAAAACGATAACCCTTGTTTGTAATTCTTTTTAACAATTATTAGTCATAAGTATAATAATTATTAGTCACCTTGCAGGTTATTCATATAATCCCTACAGTGATTAAAAGACAGCTGCATTGGCTCATTAACATCCATTGGTTATATTGTTTGATCAGAATCTGTATGCAGGTAGTTAATGTAAATTAATTTTCTCTGCAGGCAGACAAAACTTGTCTTTAGTGCCACTCATTCTACAGATATGCCAGACAGTTTCATCCAGACAGAAGCTCCCAGCATAAAAGGCTAATCTGACCCTGGACCATTGCAGTCATCCAGCTCTTAGGTGAATAGTTATGTCATTATCTCTAGAATAATTCACTCTGACTAAACAGCACTAAAAAAGATCTGGGCAGGAGAGCTTTGCTCTCTGAAGCCCTTGCATGTCAGCCATTGTAGAAAGGAGACATACAAAACACAGTGATAAATAGTAACATTTGAGAAACAGATTTCTCTCCCTTTATATTTGTCTTTTTCAGTCTCTCCTGCATGGAATAATTTACTTAGTGTTGCTATATGCTTGTATCCATTTTTATCTATGTTGTAACCATTGCGATTTGGCTTGGTCTCTTCTGGCCTTCTTCCACTCTGCACTACAGATCTTTTCCAAGAGCTCTGCTTTTGCTACCAAATGTAACTTGCCTTCAATCTGCTGCTCTCCATCTGCAAATTCAGTATTTTACTGATATCAGGACAATTCTTCTTCTTCTTCTTCTTCTTCTTCTTCTTCTTCTTCTTCTTCTTCTTCTTCTTCTTCTTCTTCTTCTTCTTCTTCTTCTTCTTCTTCTTCTTCTTCTTCTTCTTCTTCTTCTTCTTCTTCTTCTTCTTCTTCTTCTTCTTCTTCTTCTTCTTCTTCTTCTTCTTCTTCTTCTTCTTCTTCTTCT
>NW_015432342.1:0-1116 GCF_001527695.2 Protobothrops mucrosquamatus | reverse complement strand
TATTTGAATTACTTAAATGTATAATTTTTTTATTAATGTGGAGGAGATGGATTGTTTATAAATAGAGTTTGTGGAGTTAGAGATATTAATATTTGTTTACCTATATTTGAATATTAGCCTGGGATTTGGTTTGGGAAGTCCGGGGGGGTGGGGGGGTAGGGTTTTTACATTGTGATGTATTTGTGATGTGCTTTTTTTTTATGATGAAAATAATAAAAATTTATATTTGAAAAAAAAAAAAAAAAGAAACATCCAAGGTCCCTTCCAGCTCTATTCTATTCTAAGTTCTTACCACATGCTAAATTCAAACTAGCTAATCCTGTTTTTACCTTACTACATTTTCTGAATGCATCAATGGAATCCTATCTGAAATTTCCCCTAAATTTAATACCTCCAGTTATTTACAAATGAAACTATGGGGCTAAGATATAACAGCCAAAGCCGCTCAACAAAATTTTACACTGGGATGTTATGTAACTCCACTATTAGGCTACTTGGTTCGATGTACTGCAAAAACAGAAAACATAGTTAACTCTGTAACCAGATTAGGCATACTGTGTGAATACAGCAACAAAGGACTGTGGTCTTTTATCAAGGATTAATTCAACTATGGTTTATTCAATTAACCCAATATTCTGGGTTCACAAGAAATAATGAACTATATACTAACCACACAATGTTGTACCCAATCAGGTTTTTTTCCAAACTTGATGGGGTTCCATGAAAGACAAAGGGCAAAAAAAAATGTTCATTTGAACACAGTTACTTTTCTATCATTAGCATCTCTGAATCAGGGGACCTTGGATTGTTTTTTTTTTTTTAAGTAACATGTTCCAGGGCTTGAAAATATTGAGAAATCCCTACAGTTTTCAACTTAGAGGCATAGGATATTTCAAGGAGGCCACAGGTGAAAATGCATTGATGAAATGGCTGACAATTTTGAAAAACAGTCTCCCAGTTAAAAAGTTTGCTCTGCAAATGGATGAAACACAACCATGTTGATGGCTTTTGTTAGTTATGGTTTTGTTAATAATAAACTCTATTAACTCTTTTAAGTTTAGAGAAGAAATGCTTTTCATTAAAAAGCTTAAAACAGACCCTAAAGGCGAAGCTATT
>NW_015432341.1:0-1116 GCF_001527695.2 Protobothrops mucrosquamatus | reverse complement strand
GAAGGAGGGTGGACTAGAAGACCTTTCCCCCATCCCCTCTTTCCAGGAGACCTCAAGGCCACAGCTTGGGCATGTTCACTGGCTCTTTCTAGCTTAGAGAGGGGGCATTTCTTACAGTCAAAAATGTGAGCTTGGTTTTGGCTCCCCAGATGAAGCTGTGGACCTTCCTGTCACCTGAGCATGGACCAGTTCTGGTCTGTCTAGAGGATGAGCATGACCAAAGTGGGCAAGAGGTTCTGTCCTTTCCTCTCCTCCTCCTGGAAGCCCTCCTTGCCCGGGGCCTTCTGGCTTCCTGACCAGGCTGGCAGGAGGACCATCGTCTCCAACACAGTGTCAAGCAGCAGCTGGAATGGGACAGTCTCAAAATGGTGCTTCAGGAGGAGAAGACGTCAAGAGACAGTGAGAGGGGGAGAGGGAGGGTCAGTCTCAGGGCTTCCAGAGAGTGGGGATGGCTATCTATCAGGAAGAAGACCCCCGCTACGTCACGTTCTCCTTTAGCATCAGGGCACCTTCCCTGTTTACATCAGCTACAACTTTGGTGGACCAGAGAAGAGCCTGGAGGTGCAGCAGCCTGAAAGGTCCCACAGAGATCTGCATGTACCAAGATCAAGTCTACGCCAAGGTGACATCACCCAGCTGATCCTTTGGTCAAAGCAAACTACACAAGTGACAACGTGCGGGACCTACCAAAAATGCAACTAGACATCCAACACCTCATCCACCGAGGACAGTCCCAGTCATATTCGCAATACTGTTGAGGATGTTGAGGATGTTGAAGACGTTGAGGATGTTGTGGATGTTGATGGCCTTGGGGACTCTTCCCACGTTTTTCTGCAAAATAGAAGATCCCAAGGCTGAGAGATTCCTCTGGAGTTTGCATCCCAGATCAAGCAAGATCCCATCTCTGGACCTTTCAGGACCCAAAACATTTCCACACATCCAGATGAAATGTTCCCAGTGGACCATCTGTCCCCCCCCTCAATGTCCCCACCAAGCCCAGCCATTTCCTCCTGGGGTCAACCTCTCAGGACTCTGGGCTGGACTTATAACGGGGCTCCTCTGCCTGAACTCAGGATGCTGTGGGTGCAAATGTGCCCCCCCGTTTCTACCACAGAG
>NW_015432340.1:0-1116 GCF_001527695.2 Protobothrops mucrosquamatus | reverse complement strand
TCAAGCGGGATTGGCCTAGGGGGGGATTTTATAGGGATTTTAAAGGGATTTTATAATTTTAAATCTAATACAGGTCATTTAATATATATTTTAATTTGGTTTTTAGATATTTATTGTATTGTACTGTTTTTATTTACCTGTAAGCCGCCCTGAGTCCCTCGGGAGAAGGGCGGGGTATAAATGGGAACAAATAAATAAAATAAACATCTTATTCCCATGTCTACATAACTCTGCATCACATGGTACATTCAGAGAATAAAACAATTGGAGATTTTTAAAATCCATTTTTGGAGAATGCCTAGACAAGTCCCTGCAGTTTTCTTGGCAAAGTTTTTCAGAAGTGGTTTGCCATTATTTCCTTTCTAGGCATGGTAGAAAGTGGTTAGCCCAAGGTCACCCAGCTAGCTTTGTACCCAAGGTTGGACTAGAAGTCACATCTCCCAGTTTCTACATCAAACTGGCTGTTAAAACAATCATAGTTACGGTAATTGTTATTGTCAGATCCACCCTCTTTGAGCCCCATTGTCTTTGAACTCTATTTACAGGTAAATTGTTTTTTAAATATCACTTCAAATTCATTTCTTCCTTGTTTACTGCTTCTATTCTAGAAAGTAATATTCTCTGCTCTAAAATTTATAGAGGTTGCAGAATAATAAGGATTTAGGATGTTCTTAACTGCCAGTATCTCTGCAGTTACAAATAGAGCACAATAACATGGCTGTTTGTACAAAAGTGGGGATGGTATTCAACATTTGTTAGAACAGCTCATGTAATAAAGCTGAATTTGCCTGGCTGAGTGGAAAATATAGGGCCACGAAGCACTGCTGAAATGTATAGCTCATCAAATTGGCTAATTTTCTGTATATTCACAATACAAATTTTATATTCGTTGCATTCTTTGCATATTTTGAAATCACGGGGATGACTAGCAAGGGTTACACTATTAAGTTTAGCCAGAAAGAATGCAGCCAGTGACCTTACACAAATTTGAAACTGTTCCAAAGTTCAAGAGATAACTTGGTCTACCTCATTTTTTATCTCCTTTACAAACTGTGCTGGTTCTCTGTCATGTTAAATGTATTTTAGCATGCTCATGTGACAAAAAGAATTCTGCAG
>NW_015432339.1:0-1116 GCF_001527695.2 Protobothrops mucrosquamatus | reverse complement strand
CTCTCTCTCTCTCTCTCTCTCTCTCTCTCTCTCTCTCTCTCTCTCTCTCTCTCTCTCTCTCTCTCTCTCTCTCTGTGTGTGTGTGTGTGTGTGTGTGTGTGTGTGTGCAGACCATATTCCTGTTTCTTAAACAGAAAAAAAATAAATATTGCTTTTATAGATAAGCTTGTACACAGGTGAACTTTTAAGAAATTGCTCATATTGCTGTAGGCATTTCTGTGCCTACAGCATTCATTATCTGTGGACTTCATTTGCCATGTAGTCATTTATATTATATGTGATGATAAAGGCATTTAGGATTCAAATGAGCTAATTGAAGCTCATTTACCTTCTATTTGAAAATGCTTATAGGATATAGAACCTAGATTTTTTTTAATGAAGCTTGTACATAAATATCTCAGTTGTGAACATCAGCTCATATCCTTTCCTCTGGAAAGTAATCCCATAATCTCTACATGCACATTCCATAATAAACTGGTATTTCTGGTCTTTATAATTAGGGTGAAGCAGAAAAAAGGCAGCTTTTAAAGCTTTATCTGCTGATTGCTTGTTAAATATCTTTTATTTGGAAGAACTTGTGAGCCAAAAAATTATTTTAGCCATAGACTACAGGTAAGCTTAGTATAAAATTAAATCCTGCACTCCAGGCCACTTCACTAAAAAAGTGAATCAAGCTGAACAGGAAAGGAAGCAGCCAAATTACAATTATAGGCTGCACATTTGAGAATTGGATCCTAATTCAGGTACATACGATGCAGCCTGAAACAGAACTGCATTGACAGGAGCATGAAAAAAGAAAAGAAAATGTTGCATACTTGCCAAATACTGTATGTGGCTGTCTGAGATTACAGTACTGTATAGCAGTCCTTCTCAAACCCACGTCAGTCCAGTCTTTCTCAACCATGGCAACTTTAAGACGTGTGGACTTCAACTCCCAGAATTCCCCATGAAGTGGACCATGAAGTCCGCTGCTCATGGAAGGCTTTTTTAAATGGGAATGAAACTGGAGATGTGAACATTTGCAACAATCCCACACCATAAAACAGCAAATGTGCCTTCTCCATTATTTTATGAGCATAAAAATGTTTGCACAGTGAGTGTTTAAACGTGCTATTC
>NW_015432338.1:0-1116 GCF_001527695.2 Protobothrops mucrosquamatus | reverse complement strand
TATTATATTATATTATATTATATTATATTATATTATATTATATTATATTATATTATATTATATTATATTATATTATATTATATTATATTATATTATATTATATTATATTATATTATATTATATTATATTATATTATATTATAATATTATATTATATTATATTATATTATATTATATTATATTATATTATATTATATTATATTATATTATATTATAATATTATATTATATTATATTATATTATATTATATTATATTATATTATATTATATTATATTATATTATATTATTATATTTTATTATATTTATTATATTATATTATATTATATTATATTATATTATATTATATTATATTATATTATTATATTATATTATATTATATTATATTATATTATATTATATTATATTATATTATATTATATTATATTATATTATATTATATTATATTATTTATTTTATTTATTATATTATATTATATTATATTATAATAATTATATTATTATTATATATCACATGATATATCATATCAGATTTACTAAAGATTCACTACTGAAGTGAAACAACACTACTGCTTTTTTAATATTTTGAATATTTCTTTAAATATTTTAATATGTCTTTAGATTAAAGAAACCAAAGATATTTGAAGTACTGTATAGGGATTTATTTTATGCAGGTCTGAAATTCTCCTACATCAGTTTCCATTAACTTTGATGAAAGAAGATTTGCTTGAAAAGTTCTCTTGGGTAGAATATAATGATTTGGTGCCCATTTAAGCCTTTAATTTATTTAAGTGACAAAACAGCCCAGGGGTGTGTTTGTGACTCCCCCTCCCCTTCCACGGGTGAGTCCTATCTCTGACTGTCAGAATCCCAGGCCTCTCATGCATCAATTAAGCCCTGGAGGAAATCAACTAGAGAGCACCTCTCCCCGGGGATTTTTTCCCCAATACTTACTCTACTGTCAAGACTTGGCGGGCAAAAGCCCGCCCTTGAGAAAGTTTTCAAAGATGCTAATATTTATTGGAGAAATTTGGACAACTCTTCCAGCCAATCTCTCTGCCCTCCACTGTGACAGAAAACTTCAAACAGTCGTTTGAACCCGGCTTTAGTTTTATCTGAG
>NW_015432337.1:0-1116 GCF_001527695.2 Protobothrops mucrosquamatus | reverse complement strand
TTTTAACTCTAGCTGATATTGACCATTCCCAGACTTCACACAAGATAAGCAGCTGTTCTTATTTTCAAGGCCCATAAATATGGGGTTTTGTGTTTTATCTAGAGATGGATTTGGAAGCACCACTATTAACTGTTCTGGAAAGAATGAAAAACAAGAAACAAGATCAAGGAGTTAAGAAAGAATGGAAAAGGGTTTTTTTCCTGTTGATGGAGATGTTTGGGATGAGGAATCATTGGTATCTGGCTAACAATATGATTTAAAAAACAAAAGGCCTCTGGGAAAAATATAAGGGGGTTATTGTTTTTATTGTTTTTTATTTTCTTTTTCTGTACTGTGTTTTTATTGTTCGTCAGCTGCCTAGACTCACTGCGAGCGAGTAGGAGGCTATATAAACTTTCTAAATAAATAAACAAACAAGCAAACAAACAAATAAATAACAGTGTTAAATGTGACCATCAGCCACAATGAATCCTGATATATCTGCCATCAGCTTTTCATCACTCAAAGTATCCCATCAATAATTTTGACCAAGAAAAGGGCTGCAATTTTCAAGCACAAGATAAGAAGCTTAGTTTGTACCTGGTAAACCAGAAGTTTTCACATCTGCCACTAACACGTTCTTCACCAAAAATAAGTATTTCTCATTAATATCCCATAATTTATACAATCGAGAATCGGGTTCTTCGACATGGCTTCTTTCTGGATTTATGGAAGGAATAGGGATATGCATTAAATACTTATTATATGTGCAAACAAAGAGAACATTCTAAAGAAGCAACAATCAGAGAAGATTAGAATGATATATATGTCACTGAAAAATGAATTACAAATAATTTGCCCCTCCTTCAAGTGATTTGCACAGATCTACCAGTGTCTCTTGAAAGCTGTTCGGTCTTGGTGGATATCATATCAAGAGACAGGGGAGAATCCTTGGATATAGCCTTATGGAATGTTAACATGAAAGCAACTGAGATAATACAATCTGTTCTTGCTTCTTCCTTTTTCCTATCTTTCTTCTTCCACATTGTCCTCTTTCCCTTTTATTTCTCTCTCCTTCCCTCCCTCTCCTTTTGTGTTCACCTTGCTGATATTCAGTCAATCAGCCAATCAAATCTG
>NW_015432336.1:0-1116 GCF_001527695.2 Protobothrops mucrosquamatus | reverse complement strand
CGACTGTATTTGAGACCAGAATACAGGTAGGCCTCAACTTACAAACAGTTCAGTTAGTGGCGGTTACCGAGGCACTGAAAAAAGTCATTTGTTGTCACCCTTTTTCACATGGACAACCGTCGCAACGTCCCTGTGGTCGGGTGATCAACATTCAGACTCTGGCAACTGATTCATATTTATGACGGTTGCAGCGTCTGGCGGTCACGGGATTTCCTTTTTACGACCTTCTGACGAGTAAAGTCAATGGGGGGAAGCCAGGTTCACTTTGCAACCGTTTCACCAATTAAACAACTCAGTGATTCGCTTAACGAATGGGGCAAGAAAGATCGTAAAATGGGGGCAAAACTCACTTAACGACTGTCCTGCTTAGCAACGGAAAATTTGGGCTTAGTTGTGGTCATAAGGGTACAGAGAACAACAAAGCAACAAAGATGATTAGGGGACTGGAGGCTAAAACATATAAGGAACGGTGGTTGGAATTGGGAATGTCTAGTTTAATGAAGAGAAGGACGGGGTGTCTCTCTCTGTGTGTGTGTGAGTGTGACATGATAGCCGTGTTCCAGTATCTCAGGGGCTGCCCCAAAGAAGAGAGAGTCAAGCCATTTTCCAAAGCGCCTGAAGGCAGGACAAGAAGCAATGGATGGAAGCTAACCTAGGAGAGAAGCAACCTAGAACTAAGGAGAAACTTCCTGACAGTGAGAACAATTAACCATTGGAACAACCTGCCTCCAGAAGCGGTGAATGCTCCAACACTGGAAGTTTTTAAGAAGAGACTGGACAGCCATTTGTCTGAAATGGTGTAGGGTTTCCTGCCTGAGCAGGGGGTTGGACTAGATGACCTCCAAGGTCCCTTCCAACTTTATTATTATTATTATTACTACTACTACTACTACTACTACTACTACTACTACTACTACTATTATTATTATTATTATTATTATTATTATTATTATTATTATTATTATTATTATTATAGATGATTAGGGGACTGGAGGCTAAAACATATAAAGAACGGCTGCTGGAATTGGGTATGTCTAGTTTAACGAAGAGAAGGACGAGGGGGGACATGATAGCAGTGTTCCAATATCTCAGGGGCTGCCCCAAAGAAGAGGGAGT
>NW_015432335.1:0-1116 GCF_001527695.2 Protobothrops mucrosquamatus | reverse complement strand
GCGAGAGGTGACGAGAGCCTGAGTGACTGTGCGCAAAGCGTCCCGGTCCAGAAAGGGGCGCAACTGGTAGATCAGGCGCACCTGATAAAACGCCCCCCTGGTCACGGCCGACAAATGATCTTCCAGTGTCAGCCGTGGATCCAGGAGGACTCCCAGATTGCGCGCCCTCTCTGAGGGGGCCAAAAATTCGCCCCCTATATTATAAAATTCGCCCCCTATGTTATATCCTACCCCACCCAGAGCTCTGCTTTGAGGGAGGTGAAGGGATTAGCAGTATCAATAAATATCAATAAATACCAATGAATAAATTTTGTAGATCGGAGAGCACAGAATAGATAAGGGGCAAATCTGTATCCGGGAGAGTCCTAATAAATGAAATGAAAAAAGGGGGGTCCCGGCATTCCCCCCCATGGAACTCCCCCTCCCGCACTCACCTCTCCGGCCAACCACGGAATCTCTCTGGAGACCCTCGTAGTTGTGTCGGCAGAAGGAATCCACTTCGGCCCTCTTGATCTGCATGATGACCTTATCGCTGTTCCAGTTGTCCACAAAGGGCTGCCCCAACGGAGTGACGGCCACATATTTCCTGAGGTCGCTGTCGAAGTAGTCGATCTCCTGCCGGTCGTAGAAGTGCCGCTCCAGGAACCGCACCCGCTGCGTCCCGTTGAAGAAATGGCACTCGGCCTTCTCCTGGAGGAGGAAATGAGCTGCGGGGGGAGGGGTGGAGCAGAAAGAAGAAAGCCCTCAGGAGGGACTCCAGGGCCCATGGTTCCCAGAGGCTACTACAGGAGGGGCGGAGCGACGGGAAGGCGGAGTGATGGGAGACCTGCTGTGAGGGACTGCCGGAAGGCGCCCCCTGGAGGAGGGATGGGGAACCGTCGGTCCCAGCGAGATTCCCCCTTCTTGGGGGTCTGGAGGGGGGGAGGGAAAGGAGGGAGGAGGGAAAGAGCTTCCTGAGGGACCCCCTGTTCTGGATCACATAGATCCATGTATCTTGTATAACTCTATGTATTCCTATGTAACAGGTCAGGGGGAGGGGTTAGGGTCAGGGGCGGAGCTTCAAAAGGGCATCCCTGGACACTAGCCTGGGTCAGTCCTTTGTTCTTGGGCATCACA
>NW_015432334.1:0-1116 GCF_001527695.2 Protobothrops mucrosquamatus | reverse complement strand
GACTTTATTTTATTTGCAGAAATCACCATAATAACCAGGTGCCTAGGTAGGGAAGGCCAACGTGACAACTGTAATGACGTCAAATTGTAGATACTAGAGAGCGGAAAACACCGTGTCAACAGTTTCTTGATTGGAAAGGAGTAATAAAATATAGCTAGGAAGATAAATGCATGAATACTCAAGGTTTTTTTTTTTAAAGAATGACTTCTATACAGTTGATGAAAAGGCTTTTTATAAAGCTTAGATATAGACCAGGAGTAGGCAACCTTGGCTCTTTTATGACTGGTGGACTTCAACTCCCAGAATTCCTGAGCCAGCCATGCTGAGGGAAAAGGGAGAGGTTTCCACGCAGAGCCATGCTGGCTCAGGAATTCTGGGAGTTGAAGTCCACAAGTCGTAAAAGAGCTAAGATTGCCTATCCCTGATATAGACCTTTTCATCAGCTGATTCTAGGCTGTCGTCCTCCGTTTGATGTTCTTCACGAGCAAAATGAGGTTGTCTTCAGTGAGTTTGTGTGGTTAAAGAAGTTCTCAGCTAAGGCCTTCTTCAGTTTCCAAATGTCTTTGGGAATCTATACTATAACGCCACAGAGGTAGATAAGTAGCAATGGATGTTAGGCATCCCTAAGGTAAATTAGCTCAACAACTGGACCTTCGACTCAGAGCTGACCAGAGAAAAACCTGCGGGCATCTATTCCAATCTGGTACCCACCAGATGTTGGTAATGCAACTTTGTTGTCCATTAATCAGGACGTGATGGCTCATGAAGAGCATCAAACCAAGGAGGCCAGCTTAGAAGCAGCTGATGAAAAAGCTGCATTACCAAACATCTGGAGGACACCAGAATGGAGTAGATGCCCTCAGGTTTTTCTCTATCACAGCTGGAGCTGATCAGCTGTGAGGCGAAGGTCCAGTTCTTAATAATAATAATAATAATAATAATAATAATAATAATAATAATAATAATAATAATAATAATAATAATAATAATAATAATAAAGTTGGAAGGGACCTTGGAGGTCATCGAGTCCAACCCCCTGCCCAGGCAGGAACCCTACACCATTTCAGACAAATGGCTGTCCAGTCTCTTCTTAAAAACTTCCAGTGTTGGAGCATT
>NW_015432333.1:0-1116 GCF_001527695.2 Protobothrops mucrosquamatus | reverse complement strand
TCATAATTTGATTGCAATTGAGGCTTCATGTTTGCATCGTCCTACATTTTCCCTTTAAATTCAAGCACTAGATAACGTGATTGCAGGATCCATCATCTGTGTCAGCCCTTAGAGGTAGCACAGCCATGACTAGTAACACTACTTCTATTGTAAGGTTACAGTAAAAGGATCTTGCAAGTCTGAAAGCATTTCTCCCCTTTGTTAGTTTTACTATCCAGAGAGCTAGGGAGGGTCTCTTTCAAGATGCCACCCACTCCTCTTTTCCTCTGGTGAGCTATCTTTTGCATGATGGTTGTTGAGACTGGGCCTCTCCCCCCAATTTCCCAAGTCATTCTCAATGGAAGAAGACCAAATGGTCAGAACCACCAAATGACTGCTGTGATTATTGTTTCTCTTGGTTGCTGGAGTAAGGTTGGTGTTTTTTGAGAAGGTGGATGAAAAAGCCAGCAATGAAGTTTCAAGAGGATAAAACACTCAGCATTAAAAAAGCCTTTTGCCTTACATCCCGGAGTTCTTTGTTTTTATCTTATTGACTTTAAATGTCCATACCTGGGATTCCAATATTCAAAATTATCAAAGACACACACACACACACACACACACACACACACACATATATATTCGTAGATTTTCACAGGTACAGGTATGCAGGTCTTGGCGTATTCGGGTCTTTTCCCGTGTAAGATTGAGAGTATCTTGGCGATGTTTCGACGAAGTCCCACTCATCATCTTCAGGCTGGGGTCTTCGGCTTCGTGCTTGCGCAAGCAAAGTGTGATCGGAGCTGCCGTCTCTTTATAAATATTGGTGGGGGGTATGGAGTGCTGGCTTAGTTGCTGTAGGTGGGTTGGTTGGCTGTGTAGGGGTTATTGTTTGCGGATTGTTCAGCTGTTTCGTAGCATCCTGAGTAGTTTTGTGAAACACAAAACTCAGGATATCACTACACTAGATCTCAGGATGTAATCACACAACCCATTACCCAGGTCGTTATAACACAAAAGACTAATGGGCACACAGCCAGCACCTCAACTACTCAGGATGTTACGAAACAGCTGAACAATCCGCAAACAATAACCCCTACACAGCCAACCAACCCACCTACAGCAACTAAGCCAGCA
>NW_015432332.1:0-1116 GCF_001527695.2 Protobothrops mucrosquamatus | reverse complement strand
CCCCCTTCCTTCCTTCCTTCTTTCCTTCCTTCCTTCCTTCCTTCCTTCCTCCCTCCCTCCCTCTCTACTTCCTTCTTTCTTTCTTTCTTTCCTTCCTTCTTTCTTTCTTTCCTCCCTCCCTCTCTCCTTTCTTTTTTTCCTCCCTCCCTCCCTCCTTCATTCCTTCCTTCCTTCCATTCTCCTTCAGCCCAACTCCTCACAGTGGTGAAAATAGAGAGAAAGAAGGAATATTAAATATGTTTGTCACCTGGAGTTATTTATATTTTAAAAAAATAGTAAAGAGAGATATAAATAAAATAAATACAGGTAGTCCTCGACTTTCAACCACAACTGAGCCCAAAATTTCTGCTGCTAAGAGAGACATTTGTTAAGTGAGTTTTGCCCCGTTTTACCATCGTTCTTGCCACAATTGTTAAGTGAATCACTGCAGCTGTTAAATCAGTAACCCGGTTGTTAAGTGAATCTGGCTTCCCCCATGGACTTTGCTTGTCCGAAGGTCGCAAAAGGGGGTCACGTGGCCCTGGGACGCTGCAACCGTCATAAATATGAGTCAGTTGCCAAGCATCTGAATTTTGAGCACGTGACCTCAGGGGATGCTGCAAGGGTCGTAAGTGTGAAAAACGGTCATAGGTCACATTTCTCAATGCTGTTGTCACTTGGAACGGTCACTAAATGAACTGTTGTAAGTCAAGGACCACCTGTATATCTTGAGCACTGGCTGCTAGAGAACCACAATAGAAGAGGGTTCAGATGCAATAGATAGGCCCCTGTGGGACCCAGAATGCTGGCTTACGTGAGCTTTTGGCTTGATCCACCTTTTAGATTTTTTGGGGGATGTTCTTATTCACGTCCCAGCTGGGCTTTGAACTGCATCTGCTCCTCTCTTTAAAAACACACACAAAAAAACCCAAAAAAACCCCAACAATCGCAGTCCTGTACTGTATTAGTCATCCAAATTAGTAGTTTTGGCACGTTTTGCTAAGTCTGCATCTCACAGGAAGAGCCGAAAGGGACAGGAATCGTTCCTTATCTTGTTCCCCAGTGTGGCTACGACCTTTTTAATTTTTAAAAGCAAAGACATTAAGAAACGTGGAAATCTTCAGGGACTCAATTCTG
>NW_015432331.1:0-1116 GCF_001527695.2 Protobothrops mucrosquamatus | reverse complement strand
GTGTTCACATAACATACTGAACCGCAAGGGAGCCAGACACAATTCAGTCTGTCTTGTTTCGCAGATCCAGCCTCTGTTGGCTAGGCTGTGATTCAGTGAATTTTGCAAACCCAGAGTTCTGTTTCAACAAATTCTCTAAGCGGCGGTTTAGTTAAGTGAACGCAGCCATCGCTCCTGCAAAAAAATAGGACTTTCCACAGTCTCCCTTTACTAATTGTCATGCAAACGGCAGCAGCACAAAGGAGGATGAAAGAAAAAAATATATATAGAGAGATGATCTTAATGAATGATGATCTCAAAAATACTGTGTTGAGAATTCTCTCTGCTTCTACCATTTGTGTAGATGCCTGTTTGGGGGTTTATTTGTTGCAATTTATAAAGCTGTATACAAAAAAATTGAAATAAGGTAATGTCTTTGAAAAAATACAGATACAATTTTGAAGCCAGGTAAAAAGACATCACCATTAGTATGAGTAAGCTCTTTCATGCTGGCTTCTCTAGGATATTCCTGTAGCCATCTGCATGTTTTACAATACTTATTTTTTCAAGATCCAACCTGGGTCGGTCACCTGGCCAGAAATTTAGTCTTCTGAGGTTTTGGACTCATGCTGGACCCCATCCTCAGGGAACTTCTCTATATGCATCATATTTATGTGGTGCCTTCCTATTGATTGATTGATGTGCTAACGGCCAGCGATTGGCTGTTTTTTCCCCCTTGTGCTGAAAAAAACCCTTATTTTTTTCTTTCTTTATTTCTTTACATCCGCCCTTTATTATTTTATAAATAACTCAAGGCAGTAAACATATCTAATACTTCCTCCTCCTATTTTCTCCACAACAAACCTGCAAGGTGAGTTGGGCTGAGAGAGAGGGACTGGCCCAAAGTCACCCAGCCACTTTCCTACCTAAGATGGAACTAAAGCGCTCCATGGCATAGGACCTGGATATTTACGAGACCGCCTTCTGCCACAGATTCCCTCCCACAGACCGGTACGCTCCCACAGAGCGGGCCTCCTCAGGGTGCCGTCGGCCAGGCAGTGTCGGCTGGCGACCCCCAGGGGGAGGGCCTTCTCTGTGGGTGCCCCCACCCTCTGGAACGAGCTACCCCCCGAGATC
>NW_015432330.1:0-1116 GCF_001527695.2 Protobothrops mucrosquamatus | reverse complement strand
TTGTTAAAGTGTTCAGTTTTGGCGATAGTTCTGGTCTTTTTAAAGTCAATTTTATGTCCTGTGGCTTTAAGGTGTTGGACCAGGGAAGAAGTTGGTTCCTCTTTTCTGACTGAGTTCTTGTGTTCTTCAATGCGTGCATTTATTCTTCTGTTGGTTTGTCCGATGTATGTGGTGGGGCAGGCGGTGCATGGGATTTCATGTACTCCTTGATTTTCTAACTCAATTTTGTCTTTGGGGTTTCTTAGGATGGTGGATATTTTTCGGTTTGTGCAGAATGCTGTCTTGATGTTGTGTTTGTGGAGGATCTTGCTGATTCTGTCTGTGGTGCCTTTTATGTATGGGAGGAGGGCTTTGCCGTTTTCTTGTTCTCTGTCTTGGATTTTAGTGGGGGGTTCTTTTTGGATTAGGTTGGTAATCTTATTTCTTTGGAATCCGTTGGATGTTAGGATGTTAGTGAGAGTGTGTAGTTCGGTTTTTAGGTGTCGTCAGCTAAGCGTTTTGTTCTGGAGATGAGTGTCTTGGCTATGGAGTCGATCTGTGCTGGGTGGTGGTGTGAGAGTGCGTGCAGATAGCAGTTTGTGTGTGTTTTCTTCTGGTAGGTGGTGTGTCCTGGGGAGCCATTGGATTTCTTGTAGACTAAGACATCCAGGAAGGAAAGTTGGTTATTAGCTCCTGTTTCCATGGTGAACTGTATTTTGGGGTGTAGGCTGTTGAGGTGTGTGAGGAAGTTGTCCAGTTTTTCTTTCCCATGTGGCCAGATTATGAAGGTGTCGTTTACGTACCTGAGGCAGAGTTTGGGTTTGTGATCAGATTTTTCTAGAGCTTGGGTTTCAAAGTGTTCCATGTAGAGGTTTGCAATGACAGGTGAGAGGGGTGATCCCATGGGTGCTCCTTCTATTGGTTTGTATTTTTGTCCGTTATAGATGAAGTATGTGTTGGATAGGCAGTGGTTGGTCAGATCTAGGATGTGCTTGGGGGGGTTATATTTGTTTTGGATAGCTGTCAAGGCTTCTTTGATTGGCACTTGGGTGAAGAGGGATATGACATTGAAGCTCACGAGTAGGTCACTGGGCTGTAAGTTTTGTTTCTTTATGATCTCTATGAACTGGAATGAGT
>NW_015432329.1:0-1116 GCF_001527695.2 Protobothrops mucrosquamatus | reverse complement strand
TTTCCCTGGTGAATCCGCTGATGGGCTCCAAGGTCCGAGCCTTTAGCAAAACGCATCCCGCACTCTCCACATTTGTAAGGCCTCAGTCCAGGGTGGCTCCTGAGATGTTTGGCAAAGCTCCACGTTCCAGGAAAGGAGTTCCCACAAAGAAAACACAGATGGGATCCATCCCCCGTGTGCAGCTTCCGGTGGATCAAAAGGAGGGACCGGTGAGCAAAGGATTTCCCGCACTCGGAGCATTTGGAGAGTCTCCCCTGATTCCTCTGAGGGGATCTTTCGCTAAAGCATTCCCCCCTCTGCATAATTTCCAGGGGCTGCTCAATTGCAGGGCTTTCTAACCGAGAAAACTCTTGTAACAAGCAGAACTTTGGACAAAAAGTTGGAAGACGGGCAGGAGGATGGGCTCCATCATGAGTCCCAAAGCTCGGAAGACTAAGCCTCTGGTCCCAGGGAGTGACCCAGACTGGATCCTGGGAACAGGACTCTGGCCAAAGGATTTCCCGGTGTACCTGCTGGATGAAGATGAAAAGAAGTAAAGAGCAGAGGAAGATTTCTTTTCTTCACCTCTCTAAATAGCCCAATGGTTAGACCAGGGGTAGTCAACCTTGGCTCTTTTATGACTCGTGGACTTCAACTCCCAGAATTCCTGAGCCAGCACAGCTGGCTCAGGAATTCTGGGAGTTGAAGTCCACGAGTCATAAAAGAGCCAAGGTTGACTACCCCTGGGTTAGACGATCGCTTACATGAACCCTGGTTGGGCCCCCAAAGCCTCCATTCCCCCCCCCAGAATGAGTGCAATGCTGAGATCCTCCCTGTGGAGCTAACCTCCCCTCCCCTTTTCTTAGAACGATATGAGGAGCGATGGCTGTCAGAGTGTGTGTGTGATGCTGTATGATGTGAGAAATATGGCAAAGATTCCCCCCCCCCTAGGATTTGTATGTAGGTAGCTCTAATTATGCAGAGCGTATAACCTACGTAGTTATTCATGGACATTGTTCTTTGGGCCAGCATAGACTTAATATGGGCTCCTCCTAGAATGGCTTCCTATTGTTTCTTTATAGTTTAGGGAGGGTGTAAATATATTCATCAGGGTCATCAGTACCTCATGGTGGGTAT
>NW_015432328.1:0-1116 GCF_001527695.2 Protobothrops mucrosquamatus | reverse complement strand
GCCCAGCTCGTTCCCGGCGTCGCCCCGGCCTGTGATGCTCCAGGTACGGCCCTCCCCCCTTACCTTCCGTTCCCTGCGGCGCTGCGTGTCGAGGCCGGGACGGAATATCCCGGGCCACCGCAGCCAAGCGTGAGGGGGAACCCCAGACGCCTCGCGCGAATGGGGGAGGCCTGGCGATGCTGCGCCCTGACGGGTGCTCACCGACGGCTAGGGAGGCCGAGACGGCCAGGGAGGAACAGCCAAAATGCCCCCTCGGCTTATAAGCGGGTCACCAATTTTTCCCAGTTCTTTGTGGGAAAATCGGTCCCTCGGCTTATATTCGGGTCGACCTATACTCGAGTATATACGGTAACTTAGAAATAGCCAATAACTCACTTGAGCTTCATTTATCTTTTTTCCATGCTTATAATTTGATAATTTGAGCTGAAATTAAGGGGCTGGGGGAGTTTAGCCAGGCCTATGATTTTCCAGTCCAATACCAAGAAGAAGAAGAAGAAGAAGAAGAAGAAGAAGAAGAAGAGGAAGAAGAGGAGGAGGAGGAGGAGGAGGAGGAGGAGGAGGAGGAGGAGGAGGAGGCTTACCAAAGTTTGCAAACTATCTTACAATATCCTTAATTTCACAGGCTGGCAAAATATTGTTTAGGATTATCCAAAGGCAGATTGGAGCCTTACATGGAAAAAAGAGATGCCAGATGTTCAAGCTGACTTTAGAAAAAGCAGAGGAACATAAGACATTATTGCTGATTCATGCTGGATAATTGAGAAAGTCAAAGTGCACCATTAGGAGACTTCAAAGTATAGGTTAGAGATCCTGGAGAAAATCTATGTGTTTGCTAGGAACTGAAAAGGAGTTGATGGCCCATAATCAATCAATCAATGAATTATCTTCCACATTGGGCTTGTTTCCTTTCCTTCTCATTTTCCCTCTCCTCTTTTATTCCAGTCCAGAGTGACTTGTGGACAATTCAGCTCCCTGGACAAGCAAAATAGCTGTCTGGACAAGCATTTCCTCTTAGCTTTAGGTCCTCATCAGTCCAATCTAAGAGTGGCAATGGCCTGCCTCACATACTCCTAGAACGTGAGAAATCAAAATAACGATTTAGAACTCCTGGCAAAC
>NW_015432327.1:0-1116 GCF_001527695.2 Protobothrops mucrosquamatus | reverse complement strand
GTTCCGTATCTGCTTTCTTTCCCACTACTGTCATATATTTAGCAGCTGGCACAAGAAACAAAGTCTGATTGTAGTACACCCAACCCTCTTGACTCTACTATTGATCAATTTGCATAAGTTAGTTGGCAAAATCCAATTCATATGGGCACCAGTGAAATAGCTACAACTAAGGAACATTTAACTTTGACTGCAATACAAAATTAAAAAAAAAAATCAAAAGTAGTATAATTTAAATACTCATAACTAATCAGTTAATCTGTTAAGCATAGTGCAGATAATCCTCAAGTTATGACCAACCATTTAATGACCATTTGAGTTAAATGGTGTTGAAAAAAGTGACTTGCATTTGGTCCCTGTGGTCACATGATCAATATTTGAGTGCTTAGCAACTGGCATGTATTTACAATGGTTGCAATATCCCAAGATCATGTGATTTCCATTTGCAATCTTCCCAGGGGGCTTCCGATAAACAAAGTCAAGGAGGCAAGCTAGAGTTGCTTAACAACAGTGGCAAAAAGGTTGTAAAAATGGACACAACCACATTACTTAACAAACACATTGCTTTGGGATGGATATCCCAGTCCCAAGTGTGGTTATAAATTGAGGACTACCTGCACTGAACATATGACCACAATATCTTATATAACAGTGTGCTAAAATAGAACTAGAAATTCATGAACTACAGACTACAAGTGATCCCTGAGACATTATTTTTGTAGGTTACCTGCACTTGCTTGGATTTCAGCTTACATGAAAAACTTACATTCAGCTTACATTAAACATAAGGACTGTTTGCATAGATTGGTTTGTAAAATGCTGAAGTCTCAAATACCTGCAAACTAGAATGACCTTTCATTTATTATAATTTTGAGATTTACAGTCTGAAACTCATATCCTTCAGTGATAATGCATTAGTTTTAGTCAGGGCTTTTTTTCAGCCGGAACGCGGCGGAACCGCGTTCCGGCACCTTTTTCCGGGCCGGCCGCACCGGAAATAGCCCCTCCCACACCGGAAATAGCCCCTCCCAAATTTTACTTGCATTCCTGTTCTCTAAAGGGGCGGTCCTAGGGTTTGATGAGGGCGTGGCCAGGTTTGAGTTCCGCCACCTTTTCTCC
>NW_015432326.1:0-1116 GCF_001527695.2 Protobothrops mucrosquamatus | reverse complement strand
GAAGCAGCTCCCAGTGCACTTTTTACCTCTGAAATGTTTATTTACAGGGCAGACTATGGCTCTGAAGCAGAAGAGAAAACAAGAAAAGAAAGATTTGCCTAGCTTTTTAAATTCCTCACAATACTAGCATGCTGGGGTTTTCTTTCTTTCTTTCTTTCTTTCTTTCTTTCTTTCTTTCTTTCTTTCTTTCTTTCTTTCTTTCTCTCTCTCTCTCTCTCTCTCTCTCTCTCTCTCTCTCTCTCTCTCTCTCTCTCTCTTTCTTTCTTTCTTTCTTTTCCTCAAAGCTTAATTATTCTTCTTGACAAGTAAGACTGGTGCAGATTGTCGAGTTTTCATCGTTAATAATCCTTATGTTTATTTTGTAAGCTTTGCTTCCCATTGTCTGCTTGTTTTTTCTTCCATTGTTGTCGTAATTGCAAAATGTATTTTAGGGACAGCACATTTTTGAAACTATCTTATTAAGGGACAATATAACTAAGATAGGGTATAACTAGAAGCAATGGGTGGAAACTAAGCAAGGAGAGAAGCAACCTAGAACTAAGGAGAAACTTCCTGACAGTTAGAACAATTAACCAGTGGAACAACCTGCCTCCAGAAGCAGTGAATGCTCCAACACTGGAGGTTTTTAAGAAGAGACTGGACAGCCATTTGTCCGAAATGTTATAGGGTTTCCTGCCTGAGCAGGTGGTTGGACTAGATGACCTCCAAGGTCCCTTCCAACTTTACTATTACTATTATTAACAGTTACAGATACTATTGTGAATTCAAAGCTGATATGAAATACTATTGATACCTGTTAAAGGAGACGAAGTCATGTATCTGAAGGATGCTGCCCCAATTCCTCCTAGTAAGACCCTTGTAAGTCATTTTATTTGTAGCTTCAATTCACTGCTTGGTTGGACTTTCAATAGTGACTTGAGAGGGGGATGATTACTAAATAGCGTCAGCAACCTTAAATGGATGCTAGGAAGGGGAAGATAAGCACTATCTGCCTGCAACAAGTTCTGCCATTTCCAACCTAAGATCTTGCAGAAAATTGAAACAAATTACATTTGTAGCTAACAGTAGAATGCTTAGCAGTGCCTGGATTCTAGTTTCCTCCTTCCATTTCTTCTT
>NW_015432324.1:0-1116 GCF_001527695.2 Protobothrops mucrosquamatus | reverse complement strand
TCTTCTTCTTCTTCTTCTTCTTCTTCTTCTTCTTCTTCTTCTTCTTCTTCTTCTTCTTCTTCTTCTTCTTCTTCTTCTTCTTCTTCTTCTTCTTCTTCTTCTTCTCCCTTTTCCTCCTTTCTCCTCTCCGCAGCCTGGGCAACAGGCAACAACCAGGCCCCCTCTCTAGACCCTCCTCAACCACTTGGCCACCTTGACTGAAGTTGAGGTGGATTTGTGTGAAAGGTTGTGTTGGTGTGAGAGAGACCTCTCCCGTGACTGACAATGTCTCTTTCCCTTCCAGCCATCTCCTGCTCTGTCAACAGCCACTACAGCAGTTGTGGGACTTCCTGCCCTTCCAGCTGCGTTAAACCCCCAGGGCTCACCCTGTGCAGCGCCCCCCCTGTGGAAGGATGCTTCTGCAACGATGGGTTCGTCTTGAGTGGAGACATGTGTGTCCTGGATAGCGACTGCGGCTGTGTGGATAACCAGAACAACTACTACCAGGTGGGTGTTTCTCCTCCACAGTGGGAGGCTGAGAGGACACGATCTGGCCTGGCTTCCTTAGTGCCTGCTTCTGTGCTGCAGACCTTCTCAACAAAGGGACCTGATGACCTCCAAGGTCCCTTCCAACTTTTTTATTATTATTATTATTATTATTATTATTATTATTATTATTATTATTATTATTATTATTATTATTATTATTATCATTATTATCATTATTATCATTATTATCATGCCTTTGCGGCCTCTGACCCGACGTGGATCTCGACCATCTCCTTGGTTTACTGAGGGGCTGAGAGAGATGAAACGTCGGAAAAGACGCCTAGAGAGCAGTTGGAGGGCCAGCCGAACCGAATCCGATCGAGCACAGGTAAAGATACATCTTAGATCCTACCTTGTGGCGATGAGGAAGGCTAGGACTAACTACTATTCCTCACTCATCGCGTCATCAGATAATCGCCCGGCCGCCCTCTTCAGGGTGACCCGCTCTCTCCTTCAATTGGAGGGGGGGGGACCCCCTGGAGGGGAGGGCAGAGGATTTTGCGCAGTATCTGTATGACAAAGTCGCTCGGATTCGGGAAGGCTTGGACTCCGACTGGTTGGCCCAGGGGGAGGAGACGGGAGCAGGTC
>NW_015432323.1:0-1116 GCF_001527695.2 Protobothrops mucrosquamatus | reverse complement strand
CCTTTTAAAATCTTAGGAGGTATTTCTTTCAGAAGTATAATATCTTGTGCGGCAATTTGAAACCTCTGCTGATAAAAAAGCTGTATAATTTCATTGCGACGTATTCTTGTAGTAAAATGGACAACCACATCTCTAGGTAAATTTCTTTGACGTGCAACCCAGGAGTTCACTCTAAAAAAAATTTCTATTTCTCCATGTATCACCTCTGGATTGCAATTTAATGCCAGGGCCAACGCTGTCACAACTTCCTCTTTAAGTTTCTCTTGAGGGTTCTCTGGAAGACCCCTGATTCTCAAAGCAAATTCTAATTGTTTGTACTGCATCAGTAACATATCATTTTGAAAAGTTTCCACTCCCTCCTCTACCTTTTCAATTCTGTCCTCCCTTCCCTCCATTTTCTCCACTAATTCGTCCACTCATCCCTCTACACGATCAATGTGAGTGGCAAGTCCTTGGAAAATATGTGATAAATTTTCACAAAGTTCCTGGTTTTTCTTATCCAAAAGTTCTTCTGTTTGTTTCAAAGTCTGCAATGAGGACTTGGCTAAAGCCTCTTATAAATCTTTGAGTGTAATGGAGGGAGGAGGTGTTGGTGGGGGAGATCTAGGTTTTTGTTGTTGAGTTTGCACCACAGGAGAAGAAATAGCTGTTTTAGACAACGCAGGAACAGTACGTTTTGAAGCCATTCTGCCAGATTATTTTTCCTTCTTTTTTTTTTCTTTTTTCTTTTCTTTTAAAAGTCACTGCAGATATAAGTTTAAAAAACTTGATTTTAAACTAAAAAAGAAAAAAATTTAAAATCCATTAAAATCCACACCCGGAAAGAAAGTGAAAGTTTTCCTTTTGTTAAAAAGAAAGGAATGCATCCGCGGCCATTTTCTTGTCACTTTCACTTATAGCAAGCAAAAAATCCCCCAAAAATTTTCGAGTTAAAGTCACTTTTTAACTAAAATAAAAATCCCCTGTCAGATTCCGTCTGTTTCAAAAGTTACTCACAAGCAGCTACAATGTAACAGCCGTGGCGGCGACGTCTGGCTTCGCTCCGAAGAACGAAGGCACACCGAGCTGCGGAGAAGAGGCTAGGACTCCGGGGGAATTCTCACCTAAATCCCCCCA
>NW_015432322.1:0-1116 GCF_001527695.2 Protobothrops mucrosquamatus | reverse complement strand
CTTGCTTTTAATAGTCATAGCAAACTAATGTAAGTATGAATGTAAAATATATAAATATATGCTTCCAGAAGTTGTGCTGTTCCAACACTGGAGGTTTTAAAGAAGAGACTGGATAACCATTTGTCTGAAATGGTTTATGGTTTCCTGCTTGAACAGGGGTTTGGACTAGAACAGAAGTCCCCAATCTTTTGAGCACCAGGGATTGGTTACGCGGAGAGAGGTTTTTTCCGCAGACTGGAGGGGGCATGGTTTTGTGTGCTGCCTGCATCCTGTGGATGGGGCTTTCCTTGTTTGTGTGGACCGATTGCTGGCATGCCGTGGCCCAGTACTGGTCCACGGACCAGGGGTTGGGGACCCCTGGACTAGAAGACCTCCAAAGTCCCTTCCAACTCTGTTATTCTGTTAAGACTATAGTACAATTCAAAATAGGTCAGTTGAGAGAATATAGTTTCCTCAAGGTGAACAGAGACATGAAGTTAAAAGGGACACTTCGATATATCACTATAAAGTAGAGCAAGGATTTGTTAAGCATTAGATGGTTTGATGATCAGATCACTTTCCAACTGTCAAGCAGGGAAAACATTCAGAAAACACAGGCAGTTAGAGAAAAGTAATTATTTTCTGAACCTAAGTGAATCTGGCCACTGGGTTTTTCCGGTGGTAGGATCCTTGGTCCTGACATTCTTGCTTTTCTCTTCAGAAAAAAGGTTTACTGGAATTCTCTTCTTTCAGGAGATGAACTGAATAGAATATATATGCTACTTGATGAAGTAAAAACTCAAAGTTACAGACTGAAGTATTATACCTATTTGCATAGCACAATGTTATGTATCTGCCTTTTTAATGCATACACTTCAGTGCCTAGATACCAAGGACAGACAAGGACTATAAAATGTATAAACGTTTGTCATCTATTCTATCAACTAATTGGTGTTAAATGCGGAATGGGGTGGTGGTGGTTAATGGTTTTAAAGGGAACTCATTTTATACAGCCTTTGCCTTACTGGAAGTGGAAACTAAATATAATGTCAATTGAAATATAAATATCTGTAATCCCATACATGCCTACTCTCTCTCTCTCTCTCTCTCTCTCTCTCTCTCTCTCTCTCTCTCTCT
>NW_015432321.1:0-1116 GCF_001527695.2 Protobothrops mucrosquamatus | reverse complement strand
TCCAGGAGGACGCCCAGGTTGCGGGCCCTCTCCGCGGGAGCTAATGACTCGCCCCCGATAGCCAGAGATGGAACCAACTGGCTATGACGTGACGCCGGAAACCACAGCCACTCGGTCTTGGATGGGTTGAGTCGAAGCCTGTTCCTCCCCATCCAGACTCGCACGGCCTCCAGGCACCGGGACATCACTTCCGCGGCATCGTTGGGGTGGTCCGGGGTGGAGATGTACAGCTGGGTGTCATCTGCGTACTGATGAAACCACCCCGAAACCACAGATGATCTCACCCAGTGGCTTCATATAAATGTTGAACAGGAGAGGCGAGAGGACCGACCCCTGTGGTACCCCACAAGTGAGGCGCCTCGAGGTTGACCTCTGCCCCCCTGCCAACACAAATTGCGTCCGGTCTGAGAGGTAGGAGGAGAACCACCGTAAAACGGTGCCCCCCAACCCCCCTAACCGGTGCAACAAGATACCATGGTCGATGGTATCAAAAGCCGCTGAGAGATCTAGCAGGACCAGGATAGAGGAGCACCCTCTATCCCGAGCCCTCCAGAGATCATCAACCAACGCGACCAATGCCGTTTCCGTGCTGTGCCCAGGCCGGAAGCCGGACTGGCGCGAGTCTAGATAGACAGTTTCTTCCAGGTGCTGAGGGAGCTGTCGTGCCACCACACTCTCAACAACCTTCGCAAGAAAGCGAAGGTTGGAGACAGGGCGGTAGTTGGCCAAAGCAGCCGGGTCCAGGGAGGGCTTCTTGAGGAGGGGCCTCACCACCGCCTCTTTCAAGGCGGCCGGCAAGAACCCCTCACTCAAAGAAGCGTTGACGATTCCCTGGAGCCAGCCTCGTGTAACCTCCCGGGAGGCCAGTACCAGCCAGGAGGGACATGGGTTCAGTAAACATGTGGTGGTGTTCAGCCGTCCCAGCATCCTGTCCATGTCCTCGGGGGTCACAGGATCAAACTCTTCCCACAAAATGGACTCAAGACCTGCCTCCATTGGCCCGCCTGAACTAGTCCAATCGGAGGCTAACCCAGCCCGGATCCGATCGATTTTGTCATGCAGGTAACACCCAAATTCCTCTGCCCGACCCTGCAAAGGGACATCCCGGACCCTCTG
>NW_015432320.1:0-1116 GCF_001527695.2 Protobothrops mucrosquamatus | reverse complement strand
GGAGGACTCCCAAGTTGCGCGCCCTCTCTGAGGGGGCCAAGGTTTCGCCCCCTATAGTCAGCGATGGCGTCAGCTGACTATGCCGAGGCGCCGGAAACCACAGCCACTCGGTCTTGGAAGGGTTGAGCCTGAGTCTGTTTCCCCCCATCCAGACCCGTACGGCCTCCAGGCAACGGGCCATCACGTCAAGGGCATCGTTTTAACTCAAAATGATAAAATATTACAAATTTATGATAACAATCTTCTTTTATAATTGACTCTGTCATTTTAGCATTTATTTTCACTACCCTAATTTATTTCATCCTCCTGTATCGTCAACACATTTTAACTTCCTTGGAAAAATTAGCAGATGATATTTCTTTTTACTAGGGAATAGACTGATAGGGAAAGAGCACGGAAACCTACACTGTAATTAAAATTATTATTTTATTTTAATGACAATAATGTTCATAATTATATCTGTTTCCCTGCTGGTCTAGCCTTGGGAGTCTTCATAGGCCAATATAATTCAATTGGAATGGCCCCGGGGTCCTGATATAATAAATAAGAAGCCATCGGAATGCTCAGTCCAGCTAAATTAGTGGTTCACTTGCAGTTTATTGGTCCTGTCTTCCTTTTCTGCTTGCCCCACTTCTAAATAAAGATCATTTAAACCGAAAGCACTGGGAATGGCTCTGGTGGGATCATTCTTTCTTCTAACATGTCTTCATGTCAGTCTGAATACTGTCTGTTCTCCTTTCTTTTTGTATCCTTCCAGGAGCACCTAAATGCAGCACTTAAATATTTGGAGCTTCACTATTTATGGTGATTAATTTGTTCTAACAACCTTTTTCTTAATAAGCCATCTCATCTAATATACTGTGGCTAATTGTAATATGCAGCAAGTGTATATTCCATAGAGGGCTGCTGCCATTTGTAATTCTCAGATAACATGCAGTCGCATTTATATAATTTGTATATTTGTAAATGTCTTTTATTTATACTTAAAAATAAATAAAATGAACTAAAATAAAATAAGTGAAGCAACCCCCAAACACCCATCAACAGGGCCATAATTTCACCATCTGCAGCTGTTGTTTAAAACGTACTCCAAATTAATCCCATTTTCACATTTTT
>NW_015432319.1:0-1116 GCF_001527695.2 Protobothrops mucrosquamatus | reverse complement strand
AAGAAAAGGCCCATATTAATATTTCTTTTTAACTATATTTTAAATTTTGTATATTGTATTGATTGTTTTGTTTTCTAAACTGGCTGTAAGCCGCCCTGAGTCCACCAGGAGAAGGGCGGGGTATAAATGTAATAAATAAATAAATAAATAAATAAATAAATAAATAAATAAATAAATAAATAAATAAATAAATAAATAATTGCTTTGGGACTTAAAATAGCACCTGATGCTCCCTGCAAGAACCAATATGTGAAGGACAGGGCAGTACCCTTTCCATTCCAATATAGGATAGTTGTTGGATCTTAGTGCAACACGGCAGATGGAAAAGCATCTGTCACCCTCCCTGAAGTAAATGAAGGAACAGGGAGCATTAAACTCAGTCAAATTTCCCCTTCTTCCAGTCCCTGCCAACTTATTCCATCTCATAGCAATAGCATTAGCAATAGCATTTAGATTTATATACTGCTTCATAGTGCTTTTCAGCCCTCTCTAAGCAGTTTTACAGAGTCAGCATATTGTCCCCCAACAATTTGGGTCCTCATTTTACCAACCTTAGAAGGATGGAATGCTGAGTCAACCTTGAACCCGTGAGGATCGAACTCCTGGCAGTGAGCAGTGAGTTAGCTTGCAATACTGCATTCTAACCACTGCGCCACCACGGCTCATACCTAGTGATTTATGAGATTGGATGGACTCAGCCATTAATTATCTTCTTCATATATGTTGTTCTGCCTTGTCCTGGAGTTTTGGTGGTGACTGTAAAAAAAACTAACTGAAACTTCAAGAGGATCTCAAGAAAAATAAGGAAAGGGGATTGGGAAGGATCTTCTCAGGACAAAAGACAATTTGCTGGAGTTTATATGCTATATCATTCATATCTATGCCAGCCTTGCCAGATAGACAAGACAGAAAACAGGCCAGATGAACTAATTCTACTTTATTTTAAGGCTTCATTGACAGAATGTCGCATGTCTGATAGTATAAATCTTTTGCCTCTCTTTTTGGAGCTTTTTGAAGCTTGATAGGTTAAGGAGGCTCCTTTTTTGAGTTTCTTCCTCTGCCCATTATGAAGCTGTGGGCTCCCCCACATCTTCTCCAACCATTCCCTAGACAGCA
>NW_015432318.1:0-1116 GCF_001527695.2 Protobothrops mucrosquamatus | reverse complement strand
GCAGCCACACGGCTGCAGACTCCACGATCACCCCACCATGTGACGCTTGGGAGAAGAGGGGAAAATCTAATGTCAATTTACCTGTGGGACAACCAGATTGCTGAAACTTATTTTGGATGCACCTCTACAAACTGTAAGTCTTTGTCTAGGATTCCCAGAATAAAGCAATATTTTCTGTTTGTTCTTCTGAGTTATCTATCTGTTAAAGACTGGAATAGAGCAAGTTTCCTGTCCAGAAACAGAATAATGAACATGCATGTGGATTACTCTGGCAGGCTCAGGATGTATCAATCCTTTCCTTCCTTAATCTCTCCGACATGGTGCAAATTATGTCACTGGTATCAATTTACATCATAACTTGCGCTACATACATAACAATTAATTAGTGTACAAATTATGCAAATTGACACAAAGGTGTAAATCACTACAGAGTTTGTAACATTAAGATAAAATAAACTTTTAACCTACTTCATTTGCCTCTTTCAGATGCAATGGACTTGTCTGTTACTTCAGTGGCACCTGTAGATGGATATTTGGTATTCTGCATGTGGTCCATTAAGTGAGGGCAGAATAAATCAAGATTTCATTGCAATCATTTCTGTGGGGCTACCAAATGTGGGCTGCAAATGTAGGTAATCGTCAAGTTACAATCGGTCACTTAGCGATCATTTGACGTTATAACAGATCTCCCAAGAAAAGTGCTTATGACCCGATTTCAAGTTCTGACATCGGGCATTCTCCCCATGGTTACATGACCATATTTTAACAACTGGCCCTCATTTATAGCTTTTTGCAGTGCCACACGTAACCTCAATTTATGACTGCTTTGCTAGAAATCAGCATTTCCAGTTTCTGCAAACCCTGATCAGCTTATGTTTCAATTGTATTTATAAAAGTCATCTTATTAAGTCACTATATGTCCTGTTTTCAAGATTCTTATTAAGCTTAATTTCCCCTCTGTATTCAAACCATTCTTAGTAGTCATAATTTTCTCAAAGTTAATTACCTTTAAATATCTAAACTTTTCATTCACATACACCATCCCAATATTTTTACATTTCATATATTATAAAAAGTACTATACTACTTGTATATCTTATCCCTCTTACTGTAGGC
>NW_015432317.1:0-1116 GCF_001527695.2 Protobothrops mucrosquamatus | reverse complement strand
CATTACAATAAATATCCATATTAAAACCAAATTAAAAGAAAATATTCGTAAAGGCCAATCGTTAAAATTACCCTTAAAATTACCCTTAAAAACCCCACTAAAATTCCCTAGGCCAAACCCGCTTGTTGAAAAAGCCATGTCTTTAGGGCGCGGCGGAAGGAGGGGAGATCCGGGATCACCCGGATCTCTGGGGGTAGTTTGTTCCAGAGGGTGGGGGCTCCCACCGAGAAGGCCCTCCCCCTGGGGGTCGCCAGCCGGCACTGTCTGGCTGACGGCACCCTGAGGAGACCCACTCTGTGGGAGCGTACAGGTCGATGGGGGGGTAATCTGCGGCAGATTACCCCCCATTTTAAATGATCTAAGATTCATTCTCTTCCTCTTTGATCTCACCACTGCAGATAAAAGCAACATTCAGCAGTGTGTTGACTTGTATATGCCTACAAGTCACAGACAACCCTTTCAGCTAATTATTACTGAGCCTGAGCTATCGAGTAACTTGACTGAATGCAGACAACATCTATGAACATGTTGTGCACAAGAGCATTGGTGTGGTTGGTTACAGTTCATCTAGATAGAAATATGAATATCTCAAAGAGAAGAATGAATTCTCCTGGAGTAATTATTATGAACTACTGGGTTTTTTTTTCATGTCCAGGGGAAGGTTTAGCTAATCCTTTTTCAAATCACCTCCCTTGTTTCCAGGACACCACCTATATACCTGTATTTACATCAAGGACAGAATAAATATTTTGTTCAGAATATTGTGAAGCTTACTTAGAGCAAACTAATGTTTTTAGCCAGATTAATTCTGAATAAATACTAACTAAAATATTTAACCTGCCATTCAGGAATCTGCACCCTAAAAGTAAACAGGATCACTGAAGAAACGATGCCAGCTTCTTGGTGCCCAGGATTAAAAACAAAGGATGTAAAGGACTTCTTCTGCTCAGGATGGAGAAAAACAAGTGATCCCAAAATGTGGCCATGAGAAAAAAATGGAAAGTGATATCTGGGTTTCTGCTTGAGTTAACACTATTAACACAACAGCAATGCATGACTAAAAAGCAACATTCATCAAACTCTCATGAATCAGGTTTAATGTCACAGAAAAAGGAG
>NW_015432316.1:0-1116 GCF_001527695.2 Protobothrops mucrosquamatus | reverse complement strand
GGGTTCCTTGTCCCGTCCTTGAGGTAGGCCCTAGGAATGTTGCTGGGCCAGGCCTGCGCGAGGGGTGAGTCGCGCAGGGCCAGCAGGACCGTCCTAGAATACATAGTCCGATGCGAGGAGTCCATGGCACAGAGGGGGGATATGTTATTGGTGGATCTCAGATCTTCTAACCGAAGCCAGGGAACAAGAGTCTGATCTCTTTATTTAGAGAGGAATATGCTCTGCTGCAGAATAGGCAAACTGGTAGTTGAGTGACGGCCCTTACAGTGGTGAGGAGAGATACGGGTAATCCTCAACTTACGAACAGTCACTTAACGATTGTCAGTCACAGTAGACTCCCCAAAGATACTTATGAATCAGTTCCAAAATTATAATGGCTGCCCCTCCCACAATGGTCATATAACATCATTTCAAGTGCTTGCAACTGGCCCACATTTATGGCTGTTTGTAGTGTCTCACAGTCAGGTGACTGGAATTTATTATGTTTTTTCCAAAAATTGGTGTTTATGTCAATTTTTTGCAAAAATGCCACATAGCCACCAATAGGTTCAAATAAAGACTGTGGGGTTCACCTAGCAACAGCAGTCTTTGCTTTACAAATGTTGCATTTGCTTAATGATTACTGTAAGAAAGGTCACAACTTACGTCTGTAATGGGAAGGATCCATTACGTTCATAAGTGAGGACTATTTGTTGGAAAGGTTCTTATAAGAACTAATTGCTGGTTTTGTCACCTAGAAAATCTTTGTTATTCAGGTTCAACTATTGAGTTTAATAATTTTGGAAATTGCCATATAACTTTAGGAAAGGTATAAAGTGGTTAGAATTACATTTTAAAAATAAGAATCCCTTTAAAGATGTACAATGCAAGCAAAGAACATGGAATCAGGAGGTAAATTTCTATAAGTATGCTAACATTTTTTAGGGGACATTACTCCAAAATAAAGACCAGCCTTGCAGTGAAGTAGCATTTTCTAATGCTCTGTAATTCTTTTACTTTGTCTGGACATTTTTTCCTTTATACATTATGGACTTAACACTTCAGCTCACAATATGCTGGCAGCAATGCAAAAGAAAATGTAGCCCAATTCCATGTTGTATTTTTATATCAATCTAG
>NW_015432315.1:0-1116 GCF_001527695.2 Protobothrops mucrosquamatus | reverse complement strand
CGACTTATCGATCGTTTTACGCGGACAGTTTCGAAGGGTTTTCTGTCAATTGGCTGCTGCGTGGGCGACAAACTTACACACACACGCATGCGAGTGTGTGCAAGCGTGGGAAAACTCAGCCAACGCCTCCCAGCAGAAGGTGTATGTATACATTTAGCTATATATATATATACCATGAATGTTTATGGGAAGGTGTGTAGGTATTGGTGCGGGAGACGTGAAACTACCACTCCCCCCCCCCAAAAAAAATCCAGAGAAATCGGAAAACGTGATCTGTGGGATCCCAAAGGTGTTTCTCCCCCCCCCCAAAAAAAAAGGCAACTGGATTTTCTTCCTAAGTCCAGTTGCCTTTTGGGGGGAAAAACACCTTTGAGACAGCCACGGCCTGCGCAACTGAGGATCTCCATAGGGACCCACGTGTGGAACCTTTGCTTGGCGCTCCATAGAGAGCGTGGGATTTTCTCTGGAGCGAGTGGACGAATAAATTGCAAGGACGAACCGCCCGGCGAACATCGCGTCGCCTTTCCCCGACCTCCCCCCCCCCCCCCCCGCTTTGATTATTACATAAATGAGGCCTGTTTTGATCGGAGGAGACTGGGGGTTAATTTGGTTTTTCAAGGAAAAGGGGAAAAGGAAATAAATGGATGAAGAAGGAAGGGAAGGGAGGGAAAGGGAAGGAAGGAGAAAGGAAAGGAAGAAGGAGAAAGGAAAGGAGAAAAAAGGAGAAAGGAACGGAAAGGAAGAAGAAAGGAAAGAAAGGAATGGAAAAGGAAAGGAAAGGAGAAAAAAGGAGAAAGAAACGGAAAGGAAGAAGGAGAAAGGAAAGGAAAGGAAGAAGGAGAAAGGAAAGAAAGGAAGGGGAAAGGAAAGGAAAGGAAGGGGAAAGGAAAGGAAAGGAGAAAAAAGGAGAAAGGAACGGAAAGGAAGAAGGAGAAAGGAAGGAAGGGGAAAGGAAAGGAAGGAAGGGGAAAGGAAAGGAAAGGAAGGGGAAAGGAAAGGAAAGGAGAAAAAAGGAGAAAGGAACGGAAAGGAAGAAGGAGAAAGGAAAGAAAGGAAGGGGAAAGGAAAGGAACGGAAAGGAAGGAAAGAGAAAGGAAAGGAAAGGAAGGGAAAGGA
>NW_015432314.1:0-1116 GCF_001527695.2 Protobothrops mucrosquamatus | reverse complement strand
AAAAAACCTGGCTAATGTCAAAAGTACAATGGAGTAGGCACAAAGGACACAATTTGGTGGATGTGCTGCTGTAGATTGATTTAGGAAGTCTTGGTTTTTTAGGATGATGTTCACTTTGCTTTAGGTCTAAATTTGAAACTTAAATTGGCCTACTCTCCAATTAAAAATAATGAGGAAATATAGCTAGACCTTTATTACATAGTTAGATTAAAACATGGTGTTCTAAGTGAAGAAAAGCCTATCAAATAGGTACAGTGATTTCATGCAAACAGAGAGTTGCCTACAGAAGTTTTACACTGAAACAGAATTGGATAAAATTTGTAGGACTTTTTTTGGGGGAAGCAACAGAGTTTCAGAGTTTGTATAGCAGCAGGCATTACATATGGAAGTTAAAAAGTCAGATGTTTATCCTTTCTTCTTCTTAAAGGAGGAATATGTATAAAAAATATTGTATGCTTTTCTAGTTCAAAAACTCAAGACAAAAGAAATGAAGCAATTATTAGCAGCAAGAGCCAATATTTAACAATGTGACATTTTAATGAATTTTGGGGAAATCTACTGGGGACAAAGTTAGAGAAAGATAATTAGATGGACATCATTTGTCTGGTGTTGTGGTTAAGGCACCTACCTAGAAATTGTGAGATTGTGAGTTCTAATCCTGTCTTGGATATGAAGCCAGCTGGATAACCTTTGACCCGTTATTATATATAAGCCTTAGGAAAAAGATAATGGCAAGCATTATCTGAAATCTTGGTATTTCTGAAATCTTGCTAAGATAATTTTAGGGACATTGCCAGGCATCACAAAATTAACATTGACATGAAAGCAGTCACCACCACCAGCACCACCAATAAATAAATAAATAAATATTAGATGTGTGGGAAGTTAGCCCAGAGAAGGAAATATTAAAAAGGCAAAAAGAAAGATATTGTTCACCAAAAGGATTTTTAAAAGCATTTTTTGAAAAGCAGAAACCAAACCTGGCCTCATCTCTTTGCCCAAAGCAGTAGCTAGTCTTATACAAATGCAGATGTGGAACCATCAGGAAGTTTGGAGCCAGGGATCTCAAGACAAAAGAAGCTCTTAAGAGTCATTAGCCCCATCACCTGGGAAGCA
>NW_015432313.1:0-1116 GCF_001527695.2 Protobothrops mucrosquamatus | reverse complement strand
TATATCCTTCCCTTTCCTTAAGCAATATTTACTTCACTTTTTACTTTTTTTGAATGTTTATTCATTTATATTTCATAAGTAGCCCATTCACTGCCCATTCTTGGCCACAACTAGAATAAGTGGGTTCAGAGGATAACAACCAAAATGATAAGAATCCAAGAGGGAAAAATCTATATATTACTTTCACGCAAGACAAATTGACAAACTTTTTTTATTTGATGGATAATTTAGGATTAGTGAATGCACAGGGACAGAAAAATATATTCTAGAGAATACTGTATATTTACTTTTCAGAAAGATGAAGATCCATCTCAAGAACAGAAGTGATATGGATGTCAAGGAATTTGGTTAAGAGGATCTTTAGTGGAGATTCTACAAAGACTTTTTTAATCATAATCCTTTGAGTGTGGTTTATAAAAGGAAATCTATGACGATTAGGGGATTGGAGGCTAAAACATATAAAAACAGTTGCTGGAATTGGGTATGTCTATTTAATGAAAAGAAGGACTAGGGGTGACATGGTAGCAAGTGTTCCAATTTAAGGGGCTCGGTCCAATTACGCCCCTCCACTGTTGTCCACCAAATTTCCCCATCGCTATGAAGTGCTCCCACTCTCTTCCTCCCCCCACTTTTACTATCTCTAGTCTCTGTATCATCCTTGGGCCTCCAGTCGTCCTTCTGCTGCCCTCGTTGGTACCGGCAGTTCGTTTCACGGCAGGGGGTCAGTCCGGTTTTTCCCCCGTCCCTCCGGTATTTCCGGGTCGTTGTTGCTCCTAGTCGGCCCCTCCCCTCACCCTCAGTCTCTTTCTGTCCCTGGTCCTCCTCTTCCACCTGGGCGCCCCGAAGATTGCCAGTGGGGCAGCCCAGGGCTCTCTTCAGGGGCATCCTTCCCCTCTGATTCCCTAGGGGTGGGGGGTGGGGGATGGCGAGCTCTCCAAGATGTCGGTGGTCGCTCCTCTATCTGCTTGTGCCCTCCTTGTTTCTTCTACGGGGGTATGCCGCCCGGCCCCCTGCCATCCGTGCCGGGATTGGGGGTCACCTGCGCTCCACGCCTTCAAGGCCAGATGCGCCGGGCACAGGTCGATGTGCCGGTTGATGGAGTCGCCATTCGAGAGC
>NW_015432312.1:0-1116 GCF_001527695.2 Protobothrops mucrosquamatus | reverse complement strand
TTCCTGGCTCAGAATCTTAGGTTTCTGAGGTTTTGCTTTTTGGGTTGCCAAATATATCTTTGCACATTCTATTTGACACTTAGCTAACCATTTAGGCTTTTCTGTAATATTAATCTGCCATTGGTCTATGTAAGGATATTGATCCCAATAACCTCTTCCAGTCACAATTTGATGAACCCGTGCCACGAGTTCTGGGTGCACCGACCCCTCTTTGGGCCACCTTATGCCAAAGGTGGTCCATTCAGATTCACAGAATCTTTTTAACATGGCTGGATTTGGTCTTGGAGTTCCATAATCCCTACTAAACCCTTTTTTAAAGTTTGCCAACATACACTGGAGTGGCATCTGACCAACGCCCTCCTTAGTCTGTTTTCCTCCCATTCTACCTTAAAACACTACCACTGACCTGGAGCCCCAGAATTTCAACGGCCGCTCAGCAGGAACTGCGGTGGTTTAACCTCCCACACAATCCTACCTATTGAAGACTTTAGGACGACGCCTCGTCTTCCAGGGGTTGATCAATCCCCTCTTCTGATCCAAATGGGATCAGGTACCCCTTTTTATAATACTTGCCTGCAGGCGTTCCAGACCCTCCTGTGGATTAAAAAGACCTGTCTGCTCCCCTCAGTGGATCCTTGACTGGAATGCTTCGCTGGTGGTAAATTCCCTTTCCTCCCGTCGAAGTCTCCCCATAGTCAAAGGCCACGGAGCCGGCTTAGAGATATCACCGATAGGAGAGGGGTTTTCCCCCAGGGCAGTCCGTCTGGCAGGACAACGGCCTCTTCATAAAAGTCCCATCTGGAGGTGCCAAAATTCTTGTGGAAAACGAAAGAACTCTTATGAATTCCAGAGGGGTTTAGCAGAGAAGTTTATTTGCGCAAGGTCCAGAGCATATTAGAGATAGGCAATTCTGAACAAGGAGGGCGTGATTAGACTTCAGTTTTTATACTCCCCTCCTTAAAGAACAAAGGGCTACACATTGAAATACACACTGTGATACATTAGGAACGTTTCTCACAGGCATAGAATGGAAGGTTTTGCTACATACAAAGTATCCATGTGCAGAGCGCATTTGGTTGCCACATATTACTGACAGAGAACTTTCCCAGTGAATTT
>NW_015432311.1:0-1116 GCF_001527695.2 Protobothrops mucrosquamatus | reverse complement strand
AGGGATAAAAATTCCTTCCAAAATGCAGACGTAAATTGCACTCCCCTATCAGAGATGATGCGTTGGGGTGCTCCATGCAATCTGTAAATATGCTGGACAAACAGTTTCGCTAAGGCTTTTGCAGTGGGAATCTTTTGGCAAGGGATAAAGTGTACCTGTTTGGAAAACAAGTCCGTGACCGTCCAGACAACAGTATTCCTATTGCTTTCTGGTAATTCCACTATAAAATCCATGGCTATTTTCCTCCAGGGGGCTGAAGGATTTGCCACTGTTTGTAACAGTCCGGGCAATTTCCCTTGCAACCTCTTTGCCATTGCACACTTTGGGCAGCTGGCCACATAACTTTCTATGTCCTTTTCTATGGATGGCCACCAAAATTGCCGTTTAGTTAAGTGTAATGTTTTTACAAATCCAAAATGCCCTGCTGATTTTGTGTCATGGCAAAGTTGCATGAATGTGACTCTCTGGGTTGTTGGTATATATAACTTTTCCCCCACCCAAGGCAACCCGTCTCTCATTGTGCACACATTTTTGTTTTTCAGGAACCATTCATCTGTTTCCAAACTTTTCCGGAATTCAATTCCAGTTTGGCTGCTCAGTTGTGGTTTTAATTTAGCTTGGGCTCTGGTGGTTACTGGTGCTGCCAGTTGTGATTCTGCCATCATCGGTTTAGAGTCTGTGATTCGCGTGCTGTTATATTAGGGTATGCGAGATAGTGCATCTGCCAGGAAGTTCTTTCTCCCCGGCAAATGTTTGAGCTTAAATTGGAACTGGTTAGTGAGGGGCAGGGCTATCTGAGCAAATGAGGGGATGAATTGACGGTAAAAGTTTGCAAAGCCCAGGAAACTTTGTAGTTGCTTTCTTGTGCGGGGTGGTGCCCAGTCTAATACTGCCCTGACCTTCTCTGGGTCCATTTTAATGCCTTGTGGGGATATGCGATAACCTAGGTAGTCTATCTTTTCCTGGTGGAATTCGCATTTCGAGAGTTTGGCATATAGGTGGGCGGCTCGCAGTTTCTTTAAAACCGCTCTGACTAGGTTGACATGTTCCTCTTTTGATTCGGTGAAGATAAGAATGTCGTCTAAGTAAACAAGGACCCCCTTAAATAGGTGCTCC
>NW_015432310.1:0-1116 GCF_001527695.2 Protobothrops mucrosquamatus | reverse complement strand
CAATTAATCAGTGGAACAACCTGCCTCCATAGGTTGTGGGTGCTTCATCACTGGAGGTTTTTAAGAAGAGACTGGACAGCCACCTGTCTGAAATGGTATAGGGTCTCCTGCTTGAGCAGGGCGGTTGGGCTAGATGACCTCCAAGGTCCCTCCCAGCTCTGTTCTGATTGTATTGCATGAAAATGAAAGAGACTTTGCAAGGAGAAGGGCGCAAGGAGAAGGGCGGGATATAAATGTAATTAATAAAAAATAAATAAATAAATAAATAAATAAATTTGTTTAGGCCCGAAAAGCAGAATCTCACTGGACTGGCAGCTAAGGGCCTTGAACCTCAAACCCACCACACATTTAATGTGCTGTGGGAGCAATGCCCCCCACCTCACAGGATCAATCCTCAAATCTATGCCCTGTCAGAATAATTGATGCTGCAACAGCCCTGTAAAAAGCATGCAAGCCGATTCAGCTATTTCCCCCCCCCCAAAGGGTGTGAAACAATATCAGAGGTTCTTTCGATTGGCGACCGACCGGATTGCAGCCTCCTAACACCAGATCCCTCTTCCAAAACAACAGATCCCTTTAAGGCAAGGGATTGAGGATTCCACGGGGGCGATTCCCACAGTTGCTCAAAAAAAAAGCAGCCATCCCCACAAGCAGCTTAGGGCGAGGGGAAGCCTGGAGACCTTGCATTTAAGCCGGGTCCCCTGGCGAGGAAGGAAACCCCAGCTGCGGGGCAAGCCAGGGAAGGTGTGTGTGTGTGTATGTGTGTTGGGGGGGAGGGGAGGGGGGAAATCCCCGGCTGCAATTCCCCTGCAAGGTTTCCTGCTTGCAAAAAGGGCGATCCCTTTCTGCCTCTCTTGCAAAGGCAGGGATTTCTCCGGCGGGGGATGCCAGCGATCCAGGATGCGGGGGGGAGGGGGGGCTGCGGCGGGCAAGGAAGGGAACCCCCTTCTCGGAGTATCCGGGATGGGGAAACCCCCCCCCCGCCCGCCCGCCTGCCGTCTTCTTTTTTTTTTCTCTCTCTCTTCTGCAAGGGGGTGGGAAGGAGGAAGGCGCAGAAGCAGCGGGCGAGGTTGCAGCCCAGCCCGTTGAGAAGGGGGCGTCTTCCACTAACACCCC
>NW_015432309.1:0-1116 GCF_001527695.2 Protobothrops mucrosquamatus | reverse complement strand
TGCTGTGTCCCGGCCTGAAGCCCGACTGGTATGGGTCTAGATAGACTGCTTCATCCAGGTGCCGAGGGAATTGCCGCGCAACCACACTCTCAACAACCTTCGCCGCAAAGCGAAGGTTGGAGACTGGACGATAATTGGCCAGTTCATCTGGGTCCAGGGAAGGCTTCTTGAGGAGGGGCCTCACAACGGCCTCCTTAAGAGACCGAGTGCCCAAACTGCAACCCAAAACCCACTTATGCATCGTCGGGTGGCGGGTGGGTGTGGCCCATTGGGTGGGTGTGGCCCATTGGGTGGGTGTGGCCCATTGGGTGGGCGTGGCTGCGGTGGTAACGGCAGACTGGGTGGGACTAAAAAGTTCAATCAATCAATTCCAACTTTGCAAGATCTTTTTTTTTCCCGCGAGAAGTTGAAATTGACTGATTGATTGAACCTTTTTTTTTTGTACACAGTGGCAGAGGCCTAAAGCGAAAAGGTTTTATAAAACCCAATTGAAGGCCTAGGACTGGGGCGACGGCGCACGTGCCCACAAAGAGGGCTCTGCGTGCCGCCTCTGACACCCGTGCCATAGGTTCGCCACCACTGATATAAATTATGGGAGTGTGGGGTTCAGCTGCCCCCTTCATAAAGTACCTTTTCTTAAGTGCTGCTATACAGTTAGGCTTCCCTAAATGTGCCATCATTATCAATACTTCATTCAATCCCCTTTACTACCTTTCAGATCCTGCACAATGTAGGAAGTTTTTAAAATGAGGTAGGTTTGCCCACAAATTAATGCTAGCATCCTATCAATGTACAATATACAAAACGATTTGATAGGCATATGGTGTTTTATGGGCTGGTTTTATATTTTTGTACACCACGCAGAATCTGATGGACTGCAAAGTAAATAAATAAATAAGTAGGGGAATATTCTGAATGGGGGCCTGGGAAGATCTTTTCATGTTGATCCCCTGCTTCAGGTCTTCCTGATGACAGCAGCTTTCCAAGTAGTCTGAGGATTGCTATGCCAATTTCCTACGATCCCTGCTGCCCTTTATAGTACTGTACTGAAAATGGAAGTTCACAGACCCAGATGCTAATGGAGAAACCTCATTTCTTCAGTGCCCAGTGGGAGGT
>NW_015432308.1:0-1116 GCF_001527695.2 Protobothrops mucrosquamatus | reverse complement strand
ACACAAAGGGAAAGTAACCATGAGTCATAAAAGAGCCAAGGTTGCCTACCCCTGGGCTAGATCAAAGCCCTTAAATCAGGGGTGTCCAAACTTAGCAACTTTAAGGCCTGTGGACTTCGACTCCCAGAATTCCTCAGCCAGCATGCCTAGCTGGGGAATTCTGGGAGTTGAAGTCCATAGGTCTACAAAGGCACTGAGGGTTGGGCACCCCTGATTTAAGTGGCATTAAAGTTCCAGGGTTTTAGAGTGGCGCAGTGCAGCTCTCGCCTCGCAATCAGGAGGCCGTGAGTTTGATGCAGATATTTCTCTCTGTGGGTGCGATGAGTTATCGTCTGCTCCGAACCCTGCGTAGGCGTCAGGAAGGGCATCCAGCCAGTAAACGCTCAGGCTCCGTTCAGTCACTCCGACTCCACTCCGCTGAGAGGGATTACAAGAAGTTCCAGAATTTAACCTCAGCAAATATGATTCTTTCCCATGGATGGGATAATAGTCTCCTTCCATCGTGTCAAAGGTGATGGTTTGGTGGCCGCTGGGCTTCAGAGGGCTGCAGGACTGATCTTACGGTCAGCCCGATGATGACTGCGCGACCTTCCCGTTGTCCATTTCTGTTTTTCAGAGCTGAACTGTTCCAAAAACGAGAAGGAGCTGGAGGAGTTACTCTTGGAAGCAAGCCTAGAGATGGGGCAGGAATCAATGTGACACTTTAGGTAAGGGACAGCCCTCCCCCCCCCTCACCGTGTGCAAAGGATAATGAAGGTGTGCTTTAAAGGCAGAGTTGTTTGGCCACAGATGGATTGATTTTATTAGGTTTGTGTAGTTGTTTCCTGGCGAACATTTCATGACCCAACTAGGTCCCTCCCTCCCTTCTGTCCCTGATGATGTTACCTAGTTGGGTGATGAAACGTCTGCAGGAAAACCATCCAGCTCAAACAGCACCAAGGATCTTACAATACTGATGCTCTGATTTCTTCTTCTTCTTCTTCTTCTTCTTCTTCTTCTTCTTCTTCTTCTTCTTCTTCTTCTTCTTCTTCTTCTTCTTCTTCTTCTTCTTCTTCTTCTTCTTCTTCTTCTTCTTCTTCTTCTTCTTCTTCTTCTTCTTCTTCTTCTTCTTCTTCT
>NW_015432307.1:0-1117 GCF_001527695.2 Protobothrops mucrosquamatus | reverse complement strand
TATATTCATATAACACCAGCCAGTCTATTTTGTGGCCTGTCAAACTAAAAACATCATAATTATATGCCTGGTCACCAGTTACCAACTAGATAACATGCTTTTTAGCTGTTTACAAAACTATAAAGTAGACCTGTCAGACATATCCAAGACAAATGTAAGCACTTTATGAGTGGTATTTATTTTAGTCAATCACAAGCTTTACATTCCTATTGCAAAGTCCTATCCAATTAAGACATTTAGAAAATGCCAGATTTTTCAAGTGAACATAATATTGCATGGGCTGGAGTTAACTTTATTAAACACATTGTATAGCTAAAATGTTGATGTTACAACCTAAGCAATTATAACAGTTGCCTTCAATTTATTTTTTTACATGGCAAGAATTTGTAAAAATGGCTTCCTCATTTTTTTATATGAAGAATGCATGCCTGTTGATACATGCTACATGTTAAAGTGAAAAGTGACATACCGATTTTGTAGAAGTCCTGTTGATTAAAAAAAATGCTGAACTTTTTGTCCTCATGAACCACCACCCCCCCCACACACAGGGACAATACATTGTAACTGTACGTACTGTGGGTAGAAGAACAAACGCATAACATTCAGTTGAAAAAAAAATGCTTGTGCTAAACCAAGGGCGGGCAATTAATTTTCCTAAGGAGCTACATGAGAAAGTGGGACTATTATGGAGGGCTGAACCAATGTAACCTGATTTGATGCCCTCAAATTCTGCCATCTCATCTCCTCAGGCTGCTCCAGGTGAGGGACAAGCTTTTTCTCTCCTTGATCTCCAGCAGTTGCCAGCTGACTGAGGGAGTGCGTGGCAATTGTGCAGAGCCAGACCCAACTCAGCTCGCTTATTTACATTTGATTTCTAATTCGGATTGACATCATGCGGTCCAAACAGGGACAGCCAAAAGGCCAGATATGGCCCAGGGGCCATAAAATAGCATAGCAATAGCATTTTAGGCTTATAGATCATCTTATAGTGCTTTACAGCATTCTCTGGGCGGTATACAATATACAAATTTGCATATTGTCCCCAACAATTTTGGTCCTCATTTTACCGACATTGGAAGGATAAAAGGCTAAGTCAAGCTTGAGTCCCGTCAGGATC
>NW_015432306.1:0-1117 GCF_001527695.2 Protobothrops mucrosquamatus | reverse complement strand
CTGCAAAGATGAAGTGAGGAAAGCTAAGGCTCAAAATGAACTAAGGCTTGCAACCAAAGTCAAAAATAACAAAAAAAGCTTCTTTCAACATGTAAAAAACAAGAAAAAAGTAAAGGAAACAATTGGTCCATTAGTGGGTGAAAGTGGCAAGAAGATGACAAGCAACAGGGAGAAAGCAGAACTATTTAACTTGTTCTTCACATCTGTCTTTACACAAAGGGAAAAAACAGACCAACCTATCAAAAATAGTGCCATAAAAAACAAAATAGAAATACAAGTTAAGATAGGCAAGAAAATGGTAAGTGAACACCTGTCCAGCCTAGACGAGTTCAAATTACCAGGACCAGATGGATTACACCCCAAGGTTCTTAAGGAACTGGCAGATGTGATCTCAGAACCACTGAACTATATTTTTCAAAGATCCTGGAGCACTGGGGAACTACCAGAGGACTGGAAAAGAGTTGATGTAGTACCCATCTTCAAAAAAGGAAAAAAAAAAAGGACCCAGGAAATTACAGACCTATCAGCCTGACCTCAATACCTGGGAAGATTCTGGAAAAGATAATCAAACAACGAATCAGCGAACACCTAGAGGCAAACAAAGTCATTACTAAAAGCCAACACGGATTTGTCAAAAACAGATCATGCCAGACAAACCTTATTGCATTCTTTGACCAAGTGACAAAATTAGTGGACCAGAGGAATGCTGTGGATATAATTTACTTGGACTTCGGTAAGGCATTTGACAAAGTAGACCACAACCTACTACTTGAGAAGATAGAAAAATACGGGTTAGACATCATCTCCACCAGATGGATCCGTAGCTGGCTGACTGGCCGTACTCAGCGTGTGGTCCTCAATGGAACCACATCTACATGGAGGGAAGTGTGTAGTGGGGTGCCCCAGGGCTCTGTTCTAGGCCCAGTGCTCTTCAACATCTTCATCAACGATCTGGATGAGGGGATAGATGGGGAACTCATCAAATTTGCAGATGACACCAAGCTGGCAGGAATAGCCAACACTCCAGAAGACAGGCTTAGGATACAGGAGGATCTGGACAGACTTGAACACTGGGCGCTATCTAACAAAATGAAATTCAATGGTGAAAAAAGTAAGG
>NW_015432305.1:0-1117 GCF_001527695.2 Protobothrops mucrosquamatus | reverse complement strand
CTCCTCCTCCTCCTCCTCCTCCTCCTCCTCCTCCTCCTCCTCCTCCGTCCCTTTTTCGCAGTCCATCATATCTCCAAACGGTTCTTAAATGAACATTCACAAATCAAGGACTTCCTGTATTTCAGGAGAGCAGCTGAATTAGTAAACAGGCATCCCAATAAACAAATGCAACTCCTGCCATTTCTGCATGCTTGTAATCAATTCGTATCCAAGCGACGGTGCTTGCGGCATCGGGTCCAAAACAACCCGGCCACTGACCGAGTTTTTGGACCATCCTCTGCAGACACCCTGCATCCAAGACCCAGCCAGACCGCAAAAACAGATTGCAGAAAGGAAAATTTATGGAGAGAGAAAAACAAAAGAAAAAAAACCCCACAATGGTTGGCAAACAGATTTTATTCCTTTCTGCACCGTTGAGCCAGAAGGCTTTTTGGCCAAAGGTTCCCGACACAGTTTCTGATAATCGTTTTATTGTACACATTTTTCTGAAAGCATCATGAAACAGGGCGGCCAAAGAAATGAATTTAATTGTTGTTACTTATTGCTGGACAGACCCTTTGGAGAACTGCTGATCTGGCATTTTTCTGGAGGATCACGGGCATTTAAAATGTGGGGATTTGAGCTCAGCTGAAGAATTAACCGAAGAAGCAAAGAATCCCATCAGTTGGGGGGGGGCAGTTTTAATTAAAATCAGCTTCTCTTTTTTGGGTTTCATCCACAAAGTATCTCCTCTTATGTTGGCCCAGATGCTTTGCTGGTGAGAAATTCTAAATATAGAGGTCTGAAGTGTTGCATCTGTCTTTCAAATTACATATTAATTTAGTGTATACTTTCCAGGTGGCTTTTCAGTAATTTCTGTGGGGTTTTGGGGTGTTTTTTTTTAACCGTATGTTTTGGGTCTCACTCTTTTTAAAGTTTAGGGTATTGTCCCTTCTGGTATTCTTAAAGTTTAGAAAAATGCAGGCCCATCCATACACAAAGTATGTTTAGACAGTCTTTTCCTCCCCTCCCCTCTCTGCACTCTTTCTAGAGTCTCAACATCTTTTTTACATCGTGGTGACCAAAACTGGATGCAGTATTCCAAGTGTGGCCTTGTAAAGTGGTATTAACACTTCAC
>NW_015432304.1:0-1117 GCF_001527695.2 Protobothrops mucrosquamatus | reverse complement strand
TGCAGAGGGTCGTTGAGCTGACACTGGACATCTGCCAGCCCCGCAACGGTGGAGTTGTTCATCCCAACACCCCTGGAAGACAGGAAGGTAAAGAAGATCAGGCCACAGTAAAAGAACTTAGAAGACAGAGAAGGTGGGAAAAGGTGAAGTTCATCAACTCATGAAGATGGATGTTCTTAGAAGTGGGTGGATAGAGTAGATTTCCTTGTTAAAATCCAAATTATTTTGACATTTCAAAGTCTAGGTGGTTTGTAAAACTTTCAGAGGTTCATAAATTGTCCCCAATTAACAAATGAACTCCAAATTCATTTTTGTTCCGAGCTCACCTGTTTTTACCTTCTGTTCTGTACCACTGGGGGATGAAGCACATCAAGTCCAGACAGGCTTATCAACCTAGAAAACACACACACATAACAGAGAGAGAGAGTTCAGATGGACTAGGCCAGGGGTAGGCAACCTTGGCTCTTTTATGACTCGTGGACTTCAACTCCCAGAATTCCTGAGCCAGCACAGCTGGCTCAGGAATTCTGGGAGTAGAAGTCCAGGAGTCATAAAAGAGCCAAGGTTGCCTACCCCTGGACTAGGCGCATAGAGGGAGAACAGATTTGGAAGCAGGCAGGCAGATAGGTGGAGGGGGGGCTGTAGAAGAGAGAAGGTGGTTGACAACCACTTCTGGCTGAATTAAGGAAGAGGATGGATGTCCCAGGATACCGCTGACCAAATCAAGGCGCTGATACAAAACGGGATGTCTTGAACGGTTGGACCGGTAGACAAATAAGAGTAGAAATTAATGCAGCACAGTGCAGAAGCTCTGCAGGGGGACAGACCCATCTGCACGCACCCCCACTCCCCACTCATCCCCTGCAGAGAGCAAGATTTCTTGTCACAAAGAAAAGGGAAACCACACTCACAATCCAGAGAAGTTTTATCCAGCTCCCTTCCAGAGTGACCTCCCTATTCCCTGAACCCAGTTTTGCTGCACGGGCATTCCTGATGGAGAAGTAGGAAGCACAGCTGCAAAGGGGGTGCCCCAGGCAGTAGACACCCCCATTGCCTGTCTTGGAGACATGGCTCCTGGCTCCAGTCAGCAGCTGTTGGGGTTTAGCTTTGTGGAGGG
>NW_015432303.1:0-1117 GCF_001527695.2 Protobothrops mucrosquamatus | reverse complement strand
AGCCAGCATGAGGGAAACTTTGGCCCCTTCATGACTTGCAGAGTTCAACTCCCAGAATTCCTCAGCCAGCATGGGGGAACTATGGCCCCTTCATGACTGGCGGACTTCAACTCCTAGAATTCCTCAGCCAGCATGGGGGAACTATGGCCCCTTCATGACTGGCGGACTTCAACTCCCATAATTCCTGAGGCAGCATGAGGAAAACTTTGGCCCCTTCATGACTCGTGGACTTCAACTCCCAGAATTCCTCAGCCAGCACAGGGGAACTATGGCCCCTTCATGACTTGTGGACTTCAACTCCCAGAATTCCTCAGCCAGCATGGGGGAACTATGGCCCCTTCATGACTCGTGGACTTCAACTCCCAGAATTATGGGAGTTTAAGTCCACAAGTCATAAAAGGGCCAGGTTTGAAGACCCCTGAACTAGAGGATCTCTGAGGGATTGTAAGGGTGACAATTGATTCTAAGTCACTTTTTTCAGTGCCATCGTAACTTCGAACGGTCACTAAACGAACCGTCGTAAGTCGAGGACTGCCTTTCTTCCACCATTCCCACTTTTAAAGGCAGGGATGGAAAAGACGAGCTGCGAACTGGCAAGGAAACCTCGCCAGCACATTTTTCCGTCCAGGCAGCGAGATGAACAAATGTGGCAGCTTGTTGGAACAGCAGCGATGTCGGCAGAAAGGAGGAGGGGGGGGCGAAAAATGTCCCTTTTCCACCCCTTTTTTTTCTTTTCCTTTTTGGCACGGGAGGAGATTGGACAAGCTGTTGAGGGAAGAGAAGATTGCCGCTTCCCGGAGCCAGAGGGAAGAGAGGGGAAATCGTAAAACTTTTCAGCAAAAGGCCCTGCGAAAATTCCCAACGAGACGAAAAAAGTTCCCGTTTCTGTGGATTTCTGGAAACGGAGCAAAGGATGAATCGTTCTGGGGGTGTGGCTAGAAACTCCAGGGACAGACCGTGCTGGATGGATTGTAGCACCCAGTTGTCCGTGGAGGAAAGTTCCCACTGGTGGAAGAAGTGAGCTAGCCGCCCCCCAATGGGAAGAAGTGTGTGTGAGTCATTTGAACTTCCTGAATGGACGTCCTGCCCCACGAAATGGCCGTTTGCTTTGTCCCTG
>NW_015432302.1:0-1117 GCF_001527695.2 Protobothrops mucrosquamatus | reverse complement strand
TGCTTTATACGGAACTCACAGTTATCTTTAGATCGCAGCGGTGACGGCAGCTTCTAGCTTCGCTTATAGCGAAGACGTCCTGGATCGCGGAGAATCCCGAGGCTTCGGAGGAGTTCTCACCTACATCGTCCACAAGGGACGACTCGGGAACTCAACTCCTACCTCGGGCAGCTCACCTTTCCCCCTATGCCCAGGGGAAGGGTATCAAGCCGTTTGACAGCTGATGCGGGCTGTCAAAACGGCTTTTACGCAGAAACAGGCGGGAGCAGCAAACAGCTGCGTCCAGCGAAGGCGCCTGCCACCGGAAGTCCCCGAAGAAGCTTCTTCATCTCTGACTGGATGGTGGGGAATGGAAGGATTTATATTCCTTGCAGACAGCTGGTCATTTGCATTCTTTTAGAGAGATGTTGATGCCACCTGGAGGCTTATCTGTGTCGTCAAGGTCAGCTGAGTAGTGCAAATGGGTGTGGAGCCTTCTTGGAACTGTTGAACATCCAGTCAGAACTGAAGAAGCTTCTTGAATGAGAAGCAAAACGTCTCCAAAGAGAAAAAAAGAAAGCCCAGTTGCCTCGTGAAAGAGCATCTTTGGGACAATGAATAGAAATCCAAACTTGATTTAGATCACAACACACTGTTCATTACAAAGCAGTTCACAGTGAAAGCCACAAAATGTTTATTACAAGATGTGGTGCTTTTTGTTTATTTTTGGTAAGATTAAAAATTAATAAAAGATTATGTAGTTAAGGCATCAGGTTAGAAACTGGGAGACCATGAACCTTAGTCCCATCTTTGGCAAAAGACCAGTTGGGGTCATCTTGGGCCAATCAATGTGTCTCAGCCTTTGGAAGGAGAAAAAGGCCAGTTCTAAAAAACAAGAGATGGGAATACCAGACCATCTTATTTGTCTCTTGAGAAACTTATATGCAGGTCAAGAAGCAACAGTGAGAACTGGACACGGAACCACTGATTGGTTCAAAATTGGGAAAGGAGTCCGGCAAGGCTGTATACTGTCACCCTGCCTATTTAACTTATATGCAGAGCACATCATGAGAAAGGCAGGGCTAAATGAATCAAAAGTTGGAATTAAGATTGCCGGGAGAAATATCAACAACCTAAG
>NW_015432301.1:0-1117 GCF_001527695.2 Protobothrops mucrosquamatus | reverse complement strand
GAAGGTCAAGAACTGGAGTGCACCTGGCCTGGACGAGCTGCATGGATACTGGTTGAAACACCTCACCAGCCTCCATCACCACATGGTCACTCAGTTTGATGAAATGCTTCAAAATGCCACAAGTGAAGAATGGTTAACAGCTGGTCGAATATACTTGATAATGAAGGACCCAGAAAAGAGCACAGAACCAAGCAACTACCGCCCAATTACTTGTCTGCCAAAAATGTTCAAACTTTTTACAAGAATCCTGGCAAATTCAGTATTCAATCATCTGATGGAAAACAGTCTGTATCTGGTAGAACAAAAAGGAAATTATAAAAAATCAAGAGGAACAAAAGATCAGTTGCTCATTGACAAAATGGTACTTAAAAATGTAAAACGACGGAAAACAAACTTAAATATGGCGTGGATTGACTATAAGAAGGCATTCGACTCATTACCCCACAGCTATTAATGCGTGTTTGGAAAACTTTAGAATCAGCAAAAATATCTATACGTTTTTGAAAACAAATATGCAAAAAATGGGAAACAGTCCTAACAGCAAATGGGGAGAACATTGGTGAATCAACATCAGATGAGGAATTTTCAAAGGGGACTCACTTTCAACACTGCTGTTCAACATTGCATTAATTCCATTGACAATAATCTTACGAAACACAAAACTGGGATACCACATTTCAAGCCAGCATGGCAAGCTAAACCATCTACGATACATGGATGATTTAAAACTGTACGTGAAAAGCCACACTGAACTTGAATCAATACTAAACGCAGTTCAACTGTTTAGCAGTGACATCAGAATGAACTTTGGACTAGGAAAATGTGCTATATTATCCATGCAATGAAGAAAAATGGGAAAAAATAGAAGGAACAGAACTGGGAAATGGAAGTATTGTGAAAGCACTAGCAAAGAATGACGGTTACAAATATTTAGCCATATTGGAAGCAGATAACATCTTGAATGGAAAAGTCAAAGAGTCAACGCAAAAGGAATACATCAGGAAAGTCCGCAAAATATTAAAATCAAAGCTGAATGCTGGAAACATAACTAAAGCCATTAATACATGGGCAGTCCCAGTGATACACTACCCAGCTGGAATTATCAACTGGACTTTGG
>NW_015432300.1:0-1117 GCF_001527695.2 Protobothrops mucrosquamatus | reverse complement strand
AAAGAACTTGACTGGGTTATGCTCCTTTTGATAAAACCTGAAGCACATATTTTTTACCGACAGAAAGCCAACATTATTCAGCACAGGCCAAAGAGAAAACAAAGACTGCACTATATAAAGGTTTCACATCCGACAAAATATGCCAATTTTATAGGAATATAATGAAGAGCTATTTCATGTTAAGGTCTGAACGCCGCTGTTCAGAATTTAGCCACATGGTATGAGTGCCTCACTGAGAATAGAAAAGAAATGTACCATAACCGTGGTGTCTACAACCTAGGAGCTCTTATTTGAAAGAACAAATGGTGAAATTGTCTAGAAAGAAAATGGAGTGGATCGTGCAATCTTTGATAACAATGTACTTTTCTGTTTTTGTGAAAGCACACTGTTTCAATTGTGGATCTTCAATCTTCAGTTGGCGTTCCTAACCACAGTTTTCCAAGTTAGTTGCCCAACTGAGAAGTTTGCTTTTCAGAGGAGAGCTTGAATTATTTGTTACACGTATATCTGTGGTGGAACGTAGTCTGGATTCCCAGAAGGGAGGGGCTCCATTCCAGAGGACAATGAGAAAGCGAAATTTAGATATGGTGGTCTGCTTGGGAGGAAGAGCGTTAAAACCAATCCTCTCTAGTAGTTTCCAGAATATATCTATAGGGATGCAACTGGTTGCTTTAGTTTGGCAAGATTTCTGTCCGTAGGTGAGGAACAATAAAGGGACTACTCAGAAGTAACTCCATGTGGCTTTCTTGATTCTTGGAGTCTTGACAAAACCCCATCTTTCCAGCCTATGGATTACTAAAATTGGGGGCAACACTTATCAATCATGGAAATAAATACTAAAATATAACAGAATAACAGAGTTGAAAGAGACCTTGGAGGTCTTCTAGGCCAACCCCCTGCTCAAATAGGACCCTATACCAGGGGTAGGCAACCTTGGCTCTTTTATGACTGGTGGACTTCAAGTCCCAGAATTCCTGAGCCAGCCATGCTGAGGGGAAAGGGAGAGGTTTCCAAGCTGAGCCATGCTGGCTCAGGAATTCTGGGAGTTGAAGTCCACGAGTCATAAAAGAGCCAAGGTTGCCTACCCCTGTCCTAAGTCCTCCTGTTCTAAGCGGTG
>NW_015432299.1:0-1117 GCF_001527695.2 Protobothrops mucrosquamatus | reverse complement strand
CCCTTCCAACTGTCCTTCTGTAATTCTGTGAGGGTCTCCTGCTCAAGCATGGGGTTGGACTAGATGACCTCCAGGGTCCCTTCCAACTCTTGTGATTCTAGGATTCGGTCAGGGTCTCCTGCTCGAGCAGGGGGTTGGACTAGATGACCTCCCATGTACCTTTCTATTCTTTATTCTATGATTCCATAAGGGTCTCCTGCTCGAGCATGGGGTTGGACTAGATGACCTCCAGGGTCCCTTCCAACTCTTGTGATTCTAGGATTCGGTCAGGGTCTCCTGCTCGAGCAGGGGATTGGACTAGATGACCTCCCATGTACCTTTCTATTCTTTATTCTATGATTCCATAAGGGTCTCCTGGTCGAGGAGGGGGTTGGGCTAGATGACCTCCGAGGTGCCTTCCTACTCTCTTATTCTGTAAGGGTCTCCTGCTCGAGCAGGGGGTTGGACTAGATGACCTCCAAGGTCCCTTCCAACTCTTGTGATTCTATAAGGGTCTCCTGCTCAAGCAGGGGGTTGGGCTAGATGACCTCCGAAGTCCCTTCCAACTCTTGTGATTCTGTGATTCTGTCAGGGTCTCCTGCTTTAGCAGGGGGCTGGACTGGATGACCTCCCATGTCCCTTTCTATTCTTTATTCTATGATTCCACGAGGGTCTCCTGGTCGAGGAGGGGGTTGGGCTAGATGACCTCCCATGTCCCTTTCTATTCTTTATTCTATGATTCTCTAAGGGTCTCCTGCTCGAGCAGGGGGTTGGGCTAGATGACCTCCATGGTCCCTTCCGGCTCTTTTCTGACGGAAGACCAAGACCTGGTTCTGTCACTGGCCTCCGGGAAGGGCTAGGAAGACCCCCCCCCCCTCGGCTCACAGACACACACAAACACACACGCAGAGACACAAACACACAAACACACACACACACCGTTTCAGCAAGAACAAATTCACTCTTCGCAGCCAGTCGGGGGGGGGCAGGTGGGTGGAAGAGACCCCGCCCCCTCCCCTCCCTGCCCCGCCCACCTCTGCCTAGCGAAGGGCGATTCCCCCCCCCCCGGCAGAAGCGAAAGCAGCCCGAAGCCCGTCGGGGGAAGCAGCCACCCCCCCTCCCCACCCAGCTGGAGACT
>NW_015432298.1:0-1117 GCF_001527695.2 Protobothrops mucrosquamatus | reverse complement strand
TCTTCTCCCAAATACATGACACCTATTCTTCACATATAACATTTAAACAGAAGAGAGCTTACTGTATTCTAAATTAGGGGTTCCCAATCTCCAGTCCGTGGACCGGCACCGGGTTGCAGTATGCCAGAAACTGGGCCACACAGTCAAGCAAAGCCCCATCCATGGGATGTAGGCAGCACACAAAACCTTGCCCCCTCCCATCCACGGAAAAACCTCTGTCCACAGAACCGGTCCCTGATGCCCCAAAGGTTGGGGGCCAGTGTTCTAAATGGTGAATTAAATTGAGTTTATTTTCAGAAAAATACACAAATTATTTTTTGACAGCAACATACAGTAAATGATGTTTGCCACTGCTTCCTTTTAAAAAGAAATTGACATTCTTGCCAAGAGTCTGGCATTCCCCATACCAAGCATTAACTAAGGCCATCCCTATCACATTCAGCCAGAGTCAACATCCAGCCTATCACATTCAGCAGAGTCAAGTCATCTGCTGAGGTTTGAATTCAAAAGCTGCTCCATAAAGCTTTTTATAGCTACTCTATCACTATTAACTTTTTCAGGGTTTTTTTCACACTCTTTGTTTTAATTACATAGTACTACTTTTACTGAGATCTTTTTCATTTTCATTCCTCAGAGGTTCATCCGATGTTACACTATTTCCTTTTCCTTCATTTCTAATAGGCAACTTACTCTCAGGGCTGTGGAGTCGGTAGATAAATGTTCCGACTCCGACTCCTCAGTTTTTTGTACTTCCGACTCCGACTCCCCGACTCCGACTCCTCTGTATTAATATGTGAATGTATTTTATACATTCCTTGAAGGAAAGAAAGCTGAATGACAGCAGTTTTTCCAATGGTTTACAGCTTCAGTCTTAAACTATTGACCCTCCATTCCCTTCACTTATACAAGTGTCTCTATTCCTGCAAAAAACATATTTACTTAATCCCTTATCAGTGAGAGGCTAGGTTACCCATGGGCGCTGCGTTCCCTGTAACAGCAGAACACAACACTATGGAAAGTATAAGTATTGCCGCTCCTAATTGTGCGTTGCGTGCCATATAGTGAAGCACATGAAAAGCATGCTTCTTCACGGTCACTTAACGTGTTCGTTTTGCGG
>NW_015432297.1:0-1117 GCF_001527695.2 Protobothrops mucrosquamatus | reverse complement strand
TCCGCCCGGCCTCCCCGCCCAAGGCTGCCGCGGCCACTTTCCCCCCGCGGGGATGCCGGGCGCCTCAGCCGGAAGCCAGGCCTGGGTCGCCTCCCTCCGGAAGCGGAAGCCTCCGCAGAGGCCTCCCCGCTCATCCCAGAGCGGCTGGAATCGCCTCGGCAGACAGGCAGGGCCGGAGCACCAATCAGAGAAGGCAGGAAGCGGGCAGAACGGGCGGAAGTGCCGCCCCCACTTCCGGCATCGGACAGGCAGCGGAAGGAGCGTCCCGGTTCGAAGTGCACGGAGGCAGGTGAGCCCCGGGGGATGCCGGGAGTCGCGGGAGGCAGGACGGGGAGCCCCACGCTGGTCTGGGAGGGAGGCCGGGTCCGTGAGAGGCCGAGGCTTCGGCCTTCCTCCCCGGGCGGGCCTGGGACGCCTCTCGGGGGAAGGGACGAAGCCGTGACCGCCTCTCCTCCTCCCCCTTCGCCCCTGCAGGAGGACGGGCGAGCCCGCCGGAGGAAGGAAGGAAGGAAGGAAGGAGGCGCCGCCCAAGAGGAGAGGAGGCCCCGCAGAGCAGCCCATGAACCGAAGGGGACTCCGGGAAAGGAGGCCGCCTGGAGGGAGAAGCGGGGAGCAGGAAACGGGCGGAGACCCCGAGACGGGCCTGGAGGGCGGAGGGTCCTTCAGAAGAGGCGGAAGACTCGGGAATCCCCAGAGAATCCAGGAGGGAGGAGAGAAACATCAGTGCCCAGAATGTGGAAAATCCTTCAAAACAAAAGGAAATCTCTTAAACCATCTAAGAATCCACTCAGGAGAGAAACCGCATAAATGTCTGGAGTGTGGAAAGAGCTTCAGTCTGAGGGGAAGCCTTTATAGACATCAAATGATCCACACTGGAGAGAAACCGCATAAATGCCTGGAGTGTGGAAAATGCTTCAATCTGAGGGGAAACCTTTATAATCATCAGAAAATTCACACTGGAGAGAAACAGCATAAATTCCCCAAGTGTAGAAAGAGTTTCAGTCTGAAAAGAACTCTTTATGTACATCAAAGGATCCACACAGGAGAAAAACTGCATAAATGCCTGGAGTGTGGAAAGAGCTTCACTCAGAGGGGACACCTTTATGATCATCAAAGA
>NW_015432296.1:0-1117 GCF_001527695.2 Protobothrops mucrosquamatus | reverse complement strand
GACCGTGTGGAGAGTATTGTGCGAACCAGTGGCTGCCCGCCAAGAGTCAAGTATTTCTGGATCACAGCCACATTGGAAAATGTAGCACACGTGACAACTTTTGCCCTCATAGAGTTCTTCGAAAACTCATTACCAACTCGTAACATTTAAGTAAGCAAATGGGGGAAAATGACTAAGACCGCAAAGAACCATCCATATCGATTCCGCTTCATTAGCTTGGTTTAATTTTAATCAGTCAAGCTGAGGCACTCCCGTTTTGGGGAAGGGGCTTCCCCGATATCTCCCTTGGCTTTGGACACCAAAATCCTGCACTCCCAACACCTACAGGCTGGGCTCAAATCTAATCCTGTTCTGCATAAACCAACCAGAAAACGGGGCTCCTTTCATAAGCCACCCTGACATTTTTACAGAATCAAACGAGAGTTGGAAGGGACCCCCGGAGGTCTTCTAGTCCAACCCGTTGCAACTCGAGCAGGGGGTGAATTCTGCTGTATGGAACCCAGCCAGAAGAAAAGTAGACTGTCTGGCGAATGAAGTATGAACCGTGGTAATTTTATTCAATTACCTCTCTCTAGGCTCCAGCTCCATTTGAAACTGGAACACCAGGCCCCTTCTGGCATTTCAGAATTCCCTGGCACGCGTGTAAGCCTTGCGTCTTTGCCAGGAATGACAGTAAGGATTGTATTTCACAGCAATCTCCCCCCCCTCTCTCTCTCTCTCTCCTCCTGCAACAGCATCCAGCATCGCTTGTATCCCGGGGCAAAGCAGGAGAGAGAGAGAGAGACAGAACATACCTGGAAGCAGACCACGAACGGTGGTGGGGTTTTGCACCTAAAAGATTCTGGGGGAAAGCGGCTGAGGGGGGGAGGGAGGGAAGGAGGATTTTAATAAGGACAATCAATCTGCAGAAATATTTCTGGCGAGGAGGAGGAGAAGGAGGAAGCTAGCAGCAAAGAAGTCATTTGCATCTTCCCAAGAATGCAGATCCAGCTACTTTCAGGAAGTGACAGCAGCAAAAGGAACTCAAGCGGCAGGACACGAGTTTCATTCAAAAAGTCTCTTTTTTTTTTTTCTTCTTCTTCTTCTTCTTCTTCTTCTTCTTCTTCTTCTTCTTCTT
>NW_015432295.1:0-1117 GCF_001527695.2 Protobothrops mucrosquamatus | reverse complement strand
CTGGCTTCGCCGAGGCTCCGCCGAGCACCGGCCCTTCGCCCCTCAGTATCCTCGCCAGACTAGACTGCTGGCGAGTTCAGCTCTCCAAATTGAATCACAGGAGAGCCCTCGGCCTCCGGGAGGCCCCCCATTTTCTGTTTCGTGCTCCACTCTGTCACGGAGCCGCCCCAGGTAGGTCCGCCATGTTGCGCACCGGAAAGAAGCAACATGGCGGACCTACCTACAAGAAGCAACGGATGGAGAAACTAATCAAAGAGAGAAGCAACCTGGAACTAAGGAGAAATTTCCTGACAGTCAGAACAATTAATCAGTGGAACTACTTGCCTCCAGGGGTTGTGAATGCTCCAACACAGGAAGTTTTTAAGAAGAGACTGAACAGCCGTTTGTTTGAAATGATATAGGGTTTCCTGCCTGAGCAGGGGGTTAGACTAGATGACCTCCAAGGTCCCTTCCAACTTTATTATTATTATTATTATTATTATTATTATTATTATTATTATTATTATTAAATATTATTTGATTTGTCAACTGAATAATGATACAATTACAAAAATATTCTGCTACTAGTGCAATTCTGGACATGACTGTTCAGAAATAAGCCCCACTGTAATCTTTGGAATTTACTTCTACTTTGATTTTTAGAATTGGAATCTCTACATCAGTGATGGCGAACCTTTTACACTGTAGAGACCGAGTGCCCAAACTGCAACCCAAAACCCACTTATGTATTGTTGGGTGCCGGGTGGGTGTGGCCCATTGGGTGGGTGTGGCCCATTGGGTGGGCGTGGCTGCGGTGGTAACAGTAGACGGCTGGGACTAAAAAGTTCAATCAATCAATTCCAACTTTGTGAGATCTTTTTTTTTCCTGTGAGAAGTTGAAATTGATTGAGTGATTGAACTTTTTTTTTTTTTGCACATGGCGGCAGAGGCCTAAAGCGAAAAGGTTTTATAAAACCCAGCTGAAGGCCTAGGACTGGGGCGACAGCGCGTGTGCCCACAAAAAGGGCTCTTCGTGCCACCTGTGGCACCCGTGCCAGAGGTTCGCCACCACGGCTCTACATGGTCCAACACTTGTCTGACATGATAGGGTCTCCTGCTTTAGCTGGGCGTTGGAGTA
>NW_015432294.1:0-1117 GCF_001527695.2 Protobothrops mucrosquamatus | reverse complement strand
ATAGAGTGGTGGAATATAATCTAGGTTTTTAGTTAACTTGTTTTTCTTTTTCTTTAATATATTTTACCTACTCATGTAGAATAGTATACTTTGTGGGGTTAGGGATATTAATATTTGTTTACTTATATTTGAATACTATCCTGGGATTAGGTTTGGGAAGTCCGGGGGGTGGGTGGGTGGGGGGTGGGGTTTTTTTTTTATATAATATTGTGAAGTACTTGTGATGTGTTTTTTTCTTATGATGAAAATAATAAAAATTTAAAAAAAAAAAATTATTTCTGTGTCTTTCAATATGTTTGGTAAAGCTACTGACTCAGTTGAGATTAATTTTATGTATATATGTTATTTTTAATGAGTACTTACAACTTTCTATTTTTTTTAAAAAAAAATGTATCAAATCTTTCACTCATTTTATGCACCCTAACTTTTTCATATCTAAAATAATTCATTTCTCTTTTTCTACAGAACATATTGACATAGGTGGGTTCTTTTAGGCATTTTTAATATGATAGCAAAGAAGACAAAGATGCATCACTTCTGCAGTGCGGCCTGGAGAACAACCTGGACACAACTGTAATGAAGTGGTAGATCACATATTTTAGTAGCAGCAAACAAAGTGTTAATTGTATCCTAAAAAGGAAATGAAAAATGAGCCAATCAATAAGACATTTTTTTTTAAAGTCCCAGGTGGCTCTTTTGACAAAATAAACTATTACTCTATAAATAAGCACGGAATTCTGTGGCGCTAAACAAACCCATTTATATCCCAAATTATCCCACATTAGAACAACTGCCCTCTGATGTTGGAGGATGAATTATCCACACATACTTTATTATTTTGGTATCTAACATTACAGTACTAAGAGTCAATAGGACTATGGACTCAAAATGGTTCCTTGTGCAAGTTGTCATCGTATAAAATACCATTCTCATCAGGCCTCTGAATAATTCCAAAATAGTCTGGAAGAAGAACTTTGGTCCTCGTGTAACTGCAGAATTTCTTTGCCACTAATTAAACCAGTCTCATTATGCTGAACTGCGCAGTTCATGCAGAATTCCTTTCCCCAAAGACATGACTCCTTTAATTAATAGCCGGCAGGTTTTATGCTCAGGTATA
>NW_015432293.1:0-1117 GCF_001527695.2 Protobothrops mucrosquamatus | reverse complement strand
CCCTTTTATGACTTGTGGACTTCAACTCCCAGAATTCCTCAGCCAGCATGCCTGGGTGAGGAATTCTGGGAGTTGAAGTCCACAAGTCATAAAAGGGCCAAGTTTGAAGACCCCTGCCATAAGACAATAATGCTCCCATAATGTATGGATTGCTAAATAGATAAGTGGATATTAAATAGAATTGGACCATGGTATTTTCAGAAACTTCAGGACTGTAGCCTATACTGAAAAGTTATAAACATCTTGGATGGTGCAGTAGCAAATCACTTATATTTTGTTGCTAAGGAAATTAAATGAACATATCCATGTAGTGGAGCATGACTGGGAGAGTATTTACCTTTATCTAGACTTCCTACACTGCATATTCTGGAGAATCTATCACAAGGCAGCTAGACAAATCATAAATATTAACATTTTACTGATAAAAGTAGTAATAATTGATGGTTTTGGGTGTGTGATGAGCAGAAGTAAATCCTACATGGTTCTTAATATCCTGCTGGCACTGATTTACTCCTTGTAAAAGAAATGGGATATCAAAATACTTCCACTGAACTTAATGAGCCCAAACACACAATTCTCTCTGGTTCTCATTCTGTTTAAATAGAATAAAGTATTGGGAATGAGGTTATTCTGGTCCAGTTCTGTGAATGCATAATATCAAGGGGAAATAATGGGAATCATGGCTGAACTATATATTGCACAAAAAAGTGAGCAGTCTGCACAAAGACTCCAATTCCAGAACAGCAGCAGATTGTTAACATTTGTCTTGTACAAACGACCAATTCATCAACGGCCCTGCCTGAGCTGGCTGACGTGATAGCCGGGGTGGCGGTGGGAACCCCCAGACTTATGGTCTTGGGGGATTTCAACCTCCCATCAGCGGGCGAGACGTCGGCGGCAGCTCAGGAGTTCTTGGCGTCCATGACGGCCTTGGACTTGTCCCAGTTAATTCAGACCCCCACTCACACGGGCGGACACACACTGGATCTAGTTTTTGTCTCTGGCCAGTGGCAGAGTGATCTGACAATAGGGGAGATAGTGGTTGAGCCCTTGTCATGGTCAGACCATTCTCTCCTAAGGTTGGTCTTCCGGACCGCTCCCCCTCGCCGCAGGGAGA
>NW_015432292.1:0-1117 GCF_001527695.2 Protobothrops mucrosquamatus | reverse complement strand
CATTCAAAAGCATTTCAATAAAAACATATCTTCCTTCTAAGTCAGAATCAATCAATTTAGGCAAGAACTCATTTTTAACATAAATAACTACCCCACCTTTTTTCTGAGGCGCAGGTGCAATAAAATGTGTTCCCAACCGTGAATTAGTCAAATACTTTTGATCTTTTGCTGTAATATGAGTCTCTTGTAAGCAAATAACATCATTTTTATGTTGCTTCAAATAATAAAATACCTTTTTTCTCTTCTGCGGTGAATTCAATCCGTTAACATTCCATGTCAGGAACCTTGCCATCTTTGGTGACAGAGAGCCTCAGGAGCGCCCCTTGCATATCAGCCGACACTGATTTCTTTGGTCTCGCTCCTCCCACTGGCTCTGAAGTTACCTGCTGGTCTATAGGTACCTCCTCCAATCTTCGTTGCTCTCTTTCTTTAGGTCTGTGGGCTGCACGAGTCAATCTCTGAGATTTCGGATCATCTGTAAATTCCAAAAGTTGTGACTCAGCTTGAATTTGATCCTGTGATTTGATGACTTTTGGTGATGAAGTAGCTTGTGCTTTATCTTCTTGAGTTCTTTCCTTCCTACTACCTTGTGGAGATGCTAAATGACCTTTCAAAATTGAGCTGTAAAAATCCTTTGCTTTTGCCACTGTATTAAGACGATAGCGCACTCCCATGTAATTAACCATTATACCAGCTGGTATCTCCCATCTGAATTGTATTTGTCTCACTTTCAATTCTTCAGCCAAAAAAGCAAAGTCTTTTCTTCTTCTAAGTATCTTGGGTGGTATTTCTTTTAAAATTATCACATCTTGACCTAAAATTTGGAATCTTTGTTTATAAAAAGCCTGAATAATTTCATTACGAATTGACTTCTTTGAAAAATAAATCACAACATCTCTTGGAAGATTTCTCTGTCTCGCCGCCCATGAATTAACTCTGAACATTTTTTCCACTTCTCTCTTTAATTCTTCAGGTTGGCAGGACAAAACCAGAGCTAATTCTGTTATAACTTCCTCTTCCAGTTTTTCTTGAGCATTTTCAGACAATCCTCTTATTCTCAACGCATGTTCCATTTCTCTGAATTGTGACATAAGAATCTCATTCTGATTTACATCAG
>NW_015432291.1:0-1117 GCF_001527695.2 Protobothrops mucrosquamatus | reverse complement strand
CCATCAGGAACCTCTCAGGGTCCATCAGTCGCCTGGGACGGAACCATCTAGGTGGTTCCGTCTCCCTGCGGCGAGGGGGAGCGGTCCGGAAGACCAACCTTAGGAGAGAATGATCTGACCATGACAAGGGCTCAACCACTATCTCCCCTACTGTCAGATCACTCTGCCACTGGCCAGAGACAAAAACTAGATCCAGTGTATATAACTATTTGGCTTCTGCTTCAACGTGTCTAGCAAAGAAGTTCTCCTGGCATACTTCTCCTATCACAAGGAAATTTTCCTAACAATGAAATAAAATCCACCTGCCTGCAACATTCTTCAATGGCCTGCATTTTGAGATGCTAAAAAAAAAATATTACACTATTTTAAATGTGGCATCTTTGCAAGTGGCAGTCCTGCAAGTTTCGAATCTATGCACTCTTTTTTGCAATATATATACAGTATAATAATACCGAAGAGTTACTTGGTGAAATGGTTAAAGATGCAAGATTAGAAGTGGGGAGATGATGAATTATAATTCTGCTTGACCCAGTGTAGAAATTAAGGAAGATGATGACCTCCAAGGAAATATACAAGAACCATTATCTAGGCAAAACAGACTGAATCATGTTTTAAGTCCAGAGAGCAACAAGGTAACATTTGCAAGCAACTCAGATAGAGGCTGCTCTGATTCTCTAGAGCAGGGGTCTTCAAACTTGGCCCTTTAATGACTTGTGGACTTGAACTCCCAGAATTCCTCAGCCAGGCAAGCTGGCTGAGGAATTCTGGGAGTTCAAGTCCACAAGTTATGCTGGCTGAGGAATTCTGGGAATTGAAGTCCAAAAGTCATAAAAGGGCCAAGTTTGAAGACCCCTGCTCTAAAGTATAAGAAGCAGTAGCAGGCTTACAGATTTTTGTTATTTTAGCCAATCTCAAAAAAACAACAACAACCACTTAGCTTTAGAGTAAAGCAAAGTAATTGTAGAGTTGATTTCCAGGTCTGATTTAGCTAGTGGGACTGACACATAGAAACCATTGGGATCGCTTTGGTCCAGCTATTGTTTTTCACCCGAGGAACAAGGCAGTTTCCACCCCATTAAAAATATTGAAGGCCTCTCTCTCTCTCTCTCTCTCTCTC
>NW_015432290.1:0-1117 GCF_001527695.2 Protobothrops mucrosquamatus | reverse complement strand
ATTCTCAGTTTAATTTATGGGGCTCTTGTTACTTTTCCCTTTTTGCAGTTGGGCGGAATAAGATTAAATTTGCAAGTATTGTGTAGCTGCCTTGTTTGAGAAGATGAAGCCTGTGAATTTTCAGAGCAAGAATTTCTGAGTTGTCTTAGAAGTGTTTGGGGTATTAAGAAAATAGAATAGGGGATTTTTGATGGCCATCGTGAGGCCAGTCATTAAAGAATGCCCCCTCTGGTTTCTCTTCTTTCCTTATTTGCAAAACCTTGGGGAAGAGGGATCTGCAAATGCATAATTTCTACTTTTGCACCTTGAAACTCAAAATCGCTTCCAAAGCTTTGGAAGGACCCCAGTTAAGTTCTCTTTCCAACATTTTCCCAGGCCTTAGAGATAGGGTAAGTTGGAAGAGCCCTCTTTTTAAAATTTGTTTTCTTTGGTTCTTTCTATTGTGCTATTCTGGTGGTGTTATATTTTTCTTTTAGCAATGCTAGTTTTTTTTAGTTGCAAGGAGAGTTGTTTGAGAGTCAGACAGCCTATCAATTAAATCAGAGGTCCCCAACCTTTTGGGCACCAGGGACCGGTTATATGGAGAGAGGTTTTTCCATGGACCAGAGGGCGCGTGGTTTTGTCTGCTGCCTGCATCCCGCGGATGGGGCTTTGCTTGTTTTGCAGACCAGTTGCTGGCATGCCACGGGCCAGTACCGGTCCACAGACCGGAGGTTGGGGACCCCTGAATTAAATAATAAATAGAATATAATAATAATAATAATAATAATAATAATAATAATAATAATAATAATAATAATAATAATAAAGTTGGAAGGGACCTTGGAGGTCATCTAGTCCAACCCCCTGCTCAGGCAGGAAACCCTATACCATTTTGGACAAATGGCTGTCCAGTTTCTTCTTAAAAACTTCCAGTTTTGGAGGCAGGTTGTTCCACTGGTTAATTGTTCTCACTGTCAGGAAGTTTCTCCTTAGTTCTAGATTGCTTCTCTCCTTGATTAGTTTCCACCCGTTGCTTCTTGTCCTGCCTTCAGGCGCTTTGGAAAATAGCTTGACTCCCTCTTCTTTGTGGCAGCCCCTGAGATATTGGAACACTGCTATCATGTCCCCCCTCGTC
>NW_015432289.1:0-1117 GCF_001527695.2 Protobothrops mucrosquamatus | reverse complement strand
AAATCCCCTCACTTAATTCAGCTGCATAAATTGCTGTGACCTTATTCAGTTCAAACAAATGAGTACAGAGAAGAGCAACAAAGATGATTAAGGGACTGCAGGCTAAAACATATAAGGAACAGCTGCTGGAATTGGGTATGTCTAGTTTAACGAGGGGGGACATGATACACTGTTCCAATATCTCAGGGGCTGACATAAAAAAGAGGGAGTCAAGCTATTCTCCAAAGGGCCTGAAGGCAGGACAAGAAGCAACGGATGGAAACTAATCAAGGAGAGAAGCAACCTAGAACTAAGGAGAAACTTCCTGACAGTTAGAACAATTAACCAGTAGAACAACCTGCCTTCAGAAGCTGTGAATGCTCCAACACTGGAAGTTTTTAAGAAGAGACTGGACAGCCATTTGTCTGAAATGGTATAGGGTTTCCTGCCTGAGCAGGGGGTTGGACTAGATGACCTCCAAGGTCCCTTCCAACTTTATTATTATTATTATTATTATTATTATTATTATTATTATTATTATTATTATTATTATTATTATTACTGCAGCTATTGAGTTAGTAACATGGTTGTTCAGTGAATCTGGCATCCCCATTGATGTTGCTTGTCTGAAGGTTGCAAAAAAGGATCACGTGACACCCCCCCCGCGACACTGCAACCGTCATAAATATGAACAATTTGCCAAACATCCGAATTCTGATCACATGACCATGGGGATGCTGCAATGGTCGTAAGTGTGAAAAAGGGTCATCAGTCCCCTTTTTCAAATCTGTTATAACTTTGAACAGTCACTAAACTTTGTAAGTTGAGGACTACCTCTCTTATCCTCCCCTAATGTCCCTACTCCTTAACAGTAATATGGACAGGATTTGCCTCTTACCTCTTGTTAAGACTGGGGTTAAGGTGTCTATAATAACCATGAAAACAATTTTAAACACTAGAGCCATCGTAGCACTCTAAGCCACCAATCCTCAAATTAAAAAAAGAAAAGAAAAGAAAAGAAAAAGATAAAAGCGGGTCTAAAAAGAGATTAAAGGATTTCAGGAACCCACTAAAAGCATAAGTGAAACTAATTTACCACAGTTCTCATCCCCAGTCATGATATATTGTTAATGCCCTA
>NW_015432288.1:0-1117 GCF_001527695.2 Protobothrops mucrosquamatus | reverse complement strand
GCCCCTAACTTGTGGGGTCCCACAAGGGTCGGTCCTCTCTCCCCTTTTGTTCAATATTTATGTGAAGCCGCTGGGAGAGATCATTCGTGGCTTTGGGGTGGATTTCCATCAGTACGCTGATGATACTCAGCTGTACATCTCCACCCCAGGCCACCCCAACGATGCCCTTGACGTGATGGCCCGTTGCCTGGAGGCCGTACGGGTCTGGATGGGGAGGAACAGACTCAGGCTCAACCCTTCCAAGACCGAGTGGCTGTGGCTGCCGGCGCCTCGGCATAGTCAGCTGACTCCATCACTGACTATAGGGGGCGAAATTCTGGCCCCCTCGGAGAGGGTACGCAATCTGGGGGTCCTCCTGGATTCGCGGCTGACACTGGAAGACCAGTTGTCGGCCGTGACCAGGGGGGCGTTTTATCAGGTACGCCTGATACACCAGTTGCGACCTTTTCTGGACCGGGACGCCCTGTGCACAGTCACTCATGCCCTCGTCACCTCCCGCCTGGACTACTGTAATGCTCTCTACATGGGGCTCCCCTTGAGGAGCACCCGGAGGCTCCAACTGGTCCAGAATGCGGCCGCGTGGGCGGTGTTGGGAGGGACTCGTCGCTCCCATGTAACACCGCTGTTGCGCGAGCTGCACTGGTTGCCGGTGGCCTTCCGGGTGCGCTTCAAGGTGTTGGTCATCATCTTCAAAGCGCTCCATGGCATCGGACCTGGATATTTCCGAGACCGCCTTCTGCCGCAGATTACCTCCCATCGGCCGGTACGCTCCCACAGAGTGGGTCTCCTCAGGGTGCCGTCAGCCAGACAGTGCCGGCTGGCGACCCCCAGGGGGCCTTCTCGGTGGGAGCCCCCACCCTCTGGAACGAACTACCCCCAGAGATCCGGGTGATCCCGGATCTCCCCTCCTTCCGCCGTACCCTAAAGACATGGCTTTTCCAACAAGCGGGATTGGCCTAGGGAATTTTAGTGGGGTTTTTAAGGGAAATTTTAATTATTAGGCCATTGCAAATATTTCCTTTTAATCGGGTTTTAAATTGGTATTTATTGTAATATTGGTTTTATAAGGCTGTCAGCCGCCCTGAGTCCGGTAAGGAGAAGGGCGGGATACAAATCA
>NW_015432287.1:0-1117 GCF_001527695.2 Protobothrops mucrosquamatus | reverse complement strand
GAGGACACCCAAGTTGCGTGCCCTCTCTGAGGGGGCCAAAGTTTCGCCCCCTATAGACAGCGATGGAATCAGCTGACTATGCCGGGGCGCCGGCAACCACAGCCACTCGGTCTTGGAAGGGTTGAGTCTGAGTCTGTTCCTCCCCATCCAGACCCGTACGGCCTCCAGGCAACGGGTCATCACGTCAAGGGCATCGTTGAATGTAATTAAGATATGTATAAGCTAAAAATTTATTGATAAATGTAATAATGATGTTCTTATTGAGTTGATATAATTATAAATGTACTAACCTGAATATGAGACAGTAAATGTTAAGGGAAAAAGAGAAGAAATATTTGATGTTGTAACCTGAGATTTGCACTAAAAGTTTGTTATTGAACTATTGATTAACCCAGTCACCATGTTGCTTTTTAAATATTGAAATGTAAAATTGGAAAATTAAAATATTATTAAAAAAAAATACTTCACGTGATCTTGATTCTATCCCTCTGTTAATGCAGCCTAGCACTGTGTTGGCTTTTTTGGCAGCTGCAGCACACTGCTGGCTCATATTTAAGTGATTGTCCACTAGGACTCCAAGATCCCTCTCACAGTTACTACTATTGAGCAAGGTACCACCTATACTATACCTGTACATTTGGTTTTTCTTGTCTAAATGTAGAACCTTACTACATTGAATTACTAAATGAATTTCATTTTGTTAGATAGCGCCCAGTGTTCAACTCTGTCCAGATCCTCCTGTATCTTAAGCCTATCTTCTGGAGTGTTGGCTATTCCTGCCAGCTTGGTGTTGTCTGCAAATTTGATGAGTTCCCCATCTATCCCCTCATCCAAATAGTTGATGAAGATGTTTATTTATTTATTTATATTTGGATTTATATCCCGCCCTTCTCCCGTAGGACTCAGGGCGGCTGACAGTCAATTAAAATACATAAATAACAGTACAAATTTAAAATTAATTAAAAGGAATATTTAAATATTTGTCAAATTTAAAATATAATTAAAACCCCTCTAAAAATTACCCTAGGCCAGTCCTGCAAGCTGGAATAGCCAAGTCTTGAGGGCGCGGCGAAAGGAAGGGAGATCAGGGATAACCCTGATCTCTGGGGGCAGTTCA
>NW_015432286.1:0-1117 GCF_001527695.2 Protobothrops mucrosquamatus | reverse complement strand
ACATAACCATACTGTAAGTGAATCAAATTAGGAAAAAAAGAAATCTTCAGAACAAAACAACCAGTTTGCTGAACAGACAAGTTTCATGGGTGATTTAATAATGTACTTTAGACCTTCTTGATAGGTAGACAAAATGCCAAATCCAGTCTGAACAGCTGGCTGACTGTGCGATGATCCATAATAATAATAATAATAATAAAGTTGGAAGGGACCTTGGAGGTCATCGAGTCCAACCCCCTGCTCAGGCAGGAACCCTACACCATTTCGGACAAATGGCTGTCCAGTCTCTTCTTAAAAACTTCCAGTGTTGGAGCATTCACCGCTTCTGGAGGCAGGTTGTTCCACTGGTTAATTGTTCTGACTGTCAGGAAGTTTCTCCTTAGTTCTAAGTTGCTTCTCTCCTTGATCAGTTTCCATCTGTTGCTTCTTGTCCTGCCTTCAGGTGCCTTGGATAATAGCTTGACTCCCTCTTCTTTGTGGCAGCCCCTGAGATACTGGAAGACTGCTATCATGTCCCCCCTCATCCTTCTCTTCGTTAAACTAGACATACCCAATTCCAGCAACCGTTCCTTATATGTTTTAGCCTCCAGTCCCCTAATCATCTTTGTTGCTCTTCTCTGCACTCTTTCTAGAGTCTCAGCATCTTTTTTACATCGTGGTGACCAAAACTGGATGCAGTATTCCAAGTGTGGCCTTACCGAGGCATCGTAAAGTGGTATTAATATTTTACGAGATCTTGATTCTATGTTGCAGATAAAGTGGCAAGCAGGTTTTGGGACAGTGTTGCTTTTTCCCAGTATAGGTCATAAGGCTGCCATGTCCCTTCAAAGTTGGAAATTAACGATGATAAAAGACACCTTGGAAGGGAATCGTCCTATTAAGGCAGAAAGTTTCAGCACCCTGGACAGCCCTTAGTAGGAAGGAACTGGGTATTTCCTTGGAGGACTCGAAGACCATTTCAGCAAATTTCTGAATAAGGGTGGGTTTCTGAACCTGGGTTTCATGTCCAAACACCAAATGAAATCAGACAGTAGCAATTTAGTTCTATTCAGAAAAGTGTCTTTGCTTTCTGTAGGTCAACATTTGTGAGTTAGGTGTCCAAATCTGTCTTGAAAGT
>NW_015432285.1:0-1117 GCF_001527695.2 Protobothrops mucrosquamatus | reverse complement strand
TAAGTCCGGGGTGTTATGTTGCAGGTGCTTGTCTGTTTGAATTCTGAAGTCCCAGAGCAGTTTAATTTTATCATTTTCTATGACTTTCTCTATTTTATGATCCCACCAGTTCTTGCTTACAGGCAAATGATATTTCTTGCAGATCTTCCAATGCACCATTGTTGCTACTTTGTCATGCCGCTGCTTGTAGTCAGTCTGTATTATTATTATTATTATTATTATTATTATTATTATTATTATTATTATTATTATTATTATTATTATTATTACTACTCCTACTCCTACTACTACTTCTACTACTATTATTAAAATCTGTCTGGGGTGGAATTCCAAGCCGGGTTACAGGAAATAATAGTCTTTATTTAGGCTTCAACCGGCAGCATCCCAGAAGACTGGAAGTTGGTTAATCATCTTTCAAGACAACAAATACAAAATACATAACTTTCCCCCAGTGGAACGATTAAGGCCGTGCGGCACACTCATCTCTAACCACAAAGTACTTGTGTTGAAAAGGGATTTCGGGACTGCTGTTTCCCCAGGCTACCCTACGCATCCAAAATGAATGAACGGACGCAGGAGAGAGAAAAAATAAATAAATCTTTTGCATATACATTTTTATCACGGACTTCTTCCCTTTCCCTGCCAAACCTATGACGCCGTGGAGCGCCTGGAATTTTGCACTTGGGAATGTTGGCCAAAATTCATCAGACGCTGCGTGACTCGGGTTGAGGATACGGGGATAGGAAACGGAGAGATCTCATCTTAAGGAGAGCCCGTTTGGTTTCCTTGGTGAAGGCACCAGGTTAAAAAGCAAGAGGCTGTGAGTTCTAGTCCCGACTTAGGCATGAAAGTAAACTGGATGATTCTGGGCCAATCACCAGGAGATGGGGAGTTCTAGTCCCGCCTTAGGCATGAAAGCCAACTGGGTGACTTTGGGCCAATCACCAGGAGACGGTGAGTTCTAGTCCCGCTTTAAGCATGAAAGCCAACTGGGTGACTTTGGGCCAATCACCAGGAGACGGGGAGTTCTAGTCCCGCTATAGACATGAAAGCCAACTGGGTGACTTTGGGCCAATCACCAGGAGACGGTGAGTTCTAGTCCCGCCTTAGGCATGAA
>NW_015432284.1:0-1117 GCF_001527695.2 Protobothrops mucrosquamatus | reverse complement strand
AAAGCGCACCATGGCATCGGACCTGGCTACCTCCGAGACCGCCTTCTGCCACAGATCACCTCTCACCGGCCGATACGCTCCCACAGAGCGGGTCTCCTCAGGGTGCCGTCAACCAGACAGTGCCGGTTGGCGACCCCCAGGGGGAGAGCCTTCTCTGTTGGAGCCCCCACCCTCTGGAACGAGCTGCCCCCAGAGATCCAGGTCTACCCAGAAGTACGTTATTTTGGATGTAATAGGGGTTGTGGCCACCGTAAGCTGTTTCTTTTCTTTTCCCCACATTGAAAGATTGTCACCACTATCTATCATAATGAGCCATTTTCTCTTGCTACTAGCGTCTTCCTGTATTAGTCCAAGTTCTGGTTCTCACAGCAGTCCATCAGATGTTCCTAAGGATGGCATGGTTTGCATGGCAAAATTGTGAAAAGATCTTGGCCTTGCCCAGCAGTATGTGAACTAGGAATTAACTGTAACCCTAATACTGACTTTCTCATAAGCATGTTCCTCTAAAGTCAAGGTATCCTAAGTCGCTTTGGTTATGACTGATATGCCCATCTCATCCATTTCCAAGGATCTGAGAACCACAGATTTAGGGAGCCCTGATGGACATCTTAGAGATTAATCCAATTACTTCCAAGCGGGTTTTCTAAGGGCATGCAGAATGCGCTTATTTAATATATATCGCTCTCTCAAATCCCTTCCTATAAAGAGTACAGACGTTTCTTCTTAGAGGGGACAAAAATCACTTCATTTTTAACCCAATGGTTGGTTAAAAAAGATGGTGATTAAAACTGCAAGTTCTTTTGGGATACGTGATCCATCAGTCACACACCGAGCATGGGCTCCATGCTCTCTGACAGATCATTTTGGATGAAATTACATATGGATGGCAACCACCACAGGAGAGAAGAAACAGAGAACACCAGGCAAGTTTCAAAAAAGCATGCAGGCTATTTTGAAAAATGGAACGATGCCTTTAGCAAGAAAACTACTTTAGAAACAATCACTTATTTCCAACAGAACAGGGATTAATCTTCAACAGTGCTTTTCCCAAAGTGGCTTCCTTCAAATGCTTTGGGACTTTAATTCTCCTGGTTCCCTGGCTGGGAACTTTAGCAGT
>NW_015432283.1:0-1117 GCF_001527695.2 Protobothrops mucrosquamatus | reverse complement strand
TACCATCTGGGTGGTTCCGTCTCCCTGCGGCGAGGGGTAGCGGTCCGGAAGTCCATCCTCAGGAGTGCATGATCTGACCATGACAAGGGCTCTATGACTATCTCCCCCATTTCCAGATCATTTTGCCACTGGCCAGAGACAAAAATCAGATCCAGTGTGTGACCTCCTATGTGAGTGGGTGCATGAACTAATTGGGTCAGCTGTAAATGTTTTGAGTAATATTGAGCCACGATAATATACTCAGGTCAGCTGAGACAATCAATTGAGGAGTCAAGGAAGATCAGAAGAAAATTACTACTACTTTAAGAGACTGACTTTCCTTTAAAATATGATTATATCCTAGTTCAAACTATTGGAACCCTTCCAGTCGATAAAGTTTCTGCAGCTGTGCTGTTCAAGATTCAGCTATAAAGGATGTAAGAATAAGAGAAGACACACAGCAAAGGGACAGCTTGGTTTCCCACTATACTTGGAATGATGATCAATTGCAATATACTGGTAAGGACCTGCCTCAACTAGTGCTAAAGCAAAACTCTTGAAACTGGTGTTGTTTCAAACAGGAACTTTTATTGAGAGTTAGTGATAGCAGAGTAGAGCAAGGCAAGATCTAAATTCTTCCCACATGAAATGTCATATTGAAACTGTCCTTTCAAACCCGTTCCTAGTGTCCAACCATCCAGTTTGATTTTAGCCAATCCATAGGTGTGAAGTTGTTATGGGAACCGGAGTGATAAAATGCAGTTCTCAAGATTTCAGTTCCTCTGCAGTCCAGTCTCATCCATATGGAGATAAGGCAGATGGCCGCAGGCATATCCCTCCCATCTTTTACACCCAGAGAGGGTCATTTCAAAGAAGACAGAACAAAGCAAAGGAAATACATCTCAGAGCCCACAGAACCTCCCCCCTCTCCACAGAATAGCAGTGCCCAAAAATGGAATGCACAAGCAAGTGAAATGAATTAAATGAAATGGATTAAATGCATTGAGGGTCTGACAGGTCTCAACCTGTAGTGAATGTATCTTTGAGAGAGAGATCAATCAGCAGTCCAAGATCTATCCCTGCTTTTTGCATGAGTGGGCATATAAATATTAAGATTTCAGCTTACTATAACCTACGG
>NW_015432282.1:0-1117 GCF_001527695.2 Protobothrops mucrosquamatus | reverse complement strand
GCACTTGTGGAGAGTCACCTGCGATGAGAACATCATCAAAGTAAGGACATACACCAGGAATACCCCTCAGGGTGTTTTCCATTACACTTTGAAAAATGCCAGGAGCGACATTCACCCCAAACTGTAACCTCTTCACCCTGAAAGCTCCACGATGGGTGACAATAGTTTGGGCCTCAGCTGCAGCCTCATCAACAGGCAGCTGTTGATATGCCTGAGCACACTTTAGAATTTTGGAAATCCGTAAGGGCCTTAAGGAAACTCTCTGGCCACTGCTGCTGCAGATTTTGTGAAATGTATTGAGGGAAACTATGGATAGGATAGACCCTGTGTCAAGTTCCATCGATAATGGAATTCCCTGCAATTTCACTTTAATTTCACTTTAAGTGTTAGTTTCTTTTTAAGGGGTTTGTGTGTGCCTATTCTTAAAATGTTCCGGCGTGTTGCACAGAACCCCACCCTGTTTTGGCTGGGCACCCTGGTACCTTTCAGATTCAATTCTTCCTTCGGTTGTACCTTCTGTCGACCCAGGCAGACCGCAGCGATGTGGCCCTTGTTTCCGCACGCTCGACAAATGGCGGAACGGAACCGGCATTCTGCTCGCATGTGGCGTCCACCACATCCAAGGCAACGAAGCTCAGCTGGGCCCTTGTCCTGACGATCCTTGGACTTTCTTCCAGCAGCTTGGTAAAGCTTATCCACCTCTTCTTCAGGATCTTCGTCCGACTCCTCGCGCACGTCTTCCTTGTGAATAGTGGCGGTCTCAGGAGCGTTTCTCTTGGGCCGCATGTTCTTGACCACCCCGCCGGCAGCTTCTTCAGCCGAAACCTCTCGCAGAGCATCTTGAAAGGAAACATCTTCCCTGGCGAACAGTCTCTGCTGCAATTCTGTGTTTCTCAGCCTGCATACAAAACGATCGCAAAGTCTTTCTTCTAAGTCCTTGAAGTCGCACGGTTTAGCTGCTCTTCTCAAGGCCGCAACGTAGTCTTTTGCTGATTCTCCAACTCGCTGATCTCTCTGTTGAAATGTGTGCCTCCAAGCCATGACTGATTGCTTGGGCTGGAAGTGTTCCTTTAAAGTTTTCTTGAGGTCGGAGTACGATACCGTTTCCAACGAGTCT
>NW_015432281.1:0-1117 GCF_001527695.2 Protobothrops mucrosquamatus | reverse complement strand
GGCTTGTAATCACACAATTCCATTGGCTGGCAAGACCCTGTTGCTAGTTAGCCAACCAGCAACGGGCATGAAACTGTATGCAGATGGAGAAGGGCAATCACCCTTAATGGGCGATCAATGGTGAAAGGCAATCACCCTTAATGGGTGATCAGGATATGCATAGGGGATTAAGGGGGGGGGAATACAAAGAACACAACAAGAGGAAGAGGAAGAAGAAGAAGAAGAAGAAGAAGAAGAAGAAGAAGAAGAAGAGGAGGAGGAGGAGGAGGAGGAGGAGGAGGAGGAGGAGGAGGAGGAGGAAGAGGAGGAGGAGGACTGGTGTCCTTGGTTTCCAGTGTGAACATCCCAAGAGAATCATAGAAAACAAGGAAACCTGAAAAGGACCTGGGAGATCTTCTAGTCCAGGGGTAGGCAATCTTGGGTCTTTTATGACTTGTGAACTTCAACTTCCAGAATTCCTGAGCCAGCATGGCTCAGTTTGGAAACCTCTCCCTTTCCCCTCAGCATGGCTGGCTCAGGAATTCTGGGAATTGAAGTCCATGAGTCATAAAAGAGCCAAGGTTGCCTACCCCTGGACTAGAAGAATAAGGTCCCTTCCAGCTCTGTTATTCTGTTATTTTGCCCAGATGATCACCTGGGCATTCAGAGGTCTCCCATGTTTTAAACCGAGCACATCAACCAACCAGGATCTTAACAAGCCCATTCAGGAAAGAGAAAGCCCACTTTGTGTGTTTGTGTGTGTGTGTGCATCACACTGCTTTATGTCAAGCTGTGCCCAAGTGATGTTTTCTCTGCAACAGTTAAGAAGATTTAGTTCACCCCAACACTCAAGTCTGGCCATAAAACAAGTCTGCAATTCATCTGGGCTTCCTTATCAATTCCTTCAAGCTACAGTCTGGGGTTATATTCTGTGTATAATTCTACAGTGACAGGAAACTCCTGGGGAGGTGAGACAGGGACTCATCTTTCAGTTGTAATTCCCCCCCCCTCTTAAGGGAAGTGTGGGGGGGGGGAAATACTGTCTGCCAAATTTGAGTAATTGAGTCTGGCCCTCTGTTTCTCAGGCTGATCTTCTTTCAGGAAGGAAGGAAGGAAGGAAGGAAGGAAGGAAGGAAGG
>NW_015432280.1:0-1117 GCF_001527695.2 Protobothrops mucrosquamatus | reverse complement strand
CCCCTAGGTTGCAAGAAGAGCCATGGGGGCCGGAGTGCGCCACAGCTCGTAAACAGCGGGTGCGCCCTCCCCTAGTGTGATATGGCCCTCTGCTCCCGCCATATCTACCCCTCCCATACACAGTCTTAATGGAATTGCCCTCTATTAGGCAGACCCTCCCCCCCTCCCCAATTCCAGGACCTACGCCCACCTCGCCGAGGCCTTCAGCCGGCCTGGGAGAATCAATTTCAGTTTGCCCACCCCTCTCCCTGGAACCCCCTAAAACCCGGACTAAAAATTTGATTAAAAATCCCCTTAGGTTGCGTTTTGACCACCTCTCATGATTAAAAAATCCCTCATAGAGGTGGGCCCTCATTAATGCTGTGGGCCAGACCTGCGAGAGAGGGGACTCTCGCAGGGCATGGAGGTCAGCCGCTGAATACATCACGGGCACACAGTGACCTCCAACGCAACCCTATATGCCTACGAAGCCTTATTTACTATCAAGTTTAGTTCTTTTAGCTGGTACTCTGGAATGGCCACATTCTGGGAGCAGAAGAGCCGCCGAACCTGGGTTCCAGCCAAACAGCCATCCTTCTCTCGAAGCCGCAAAGTGGCCTCTCTGGATCCCCTCCAGGACCGCGACTGCTCCATCCATGAACAGAGCGCAAAAACAGCTGGTCCCATAAACAAATCTCCGAACCTCCGGCATTCCACCCTGACGACGTTGGCAAACCAGAGTGGAATGATGATAGTCAATCTCGGTAGCAAAAACTCACAGGGGACAATGGCAGACAGTTCCTGGCAACAGCAGCCGGTGTACAACGATGTCAGTCCGTCCCCAGCAACAGCAGCCAGAGCAATGATAGTCAGTCTCTAGCAGCAGCAGCCCGCCTAAAGCGATGCCAGCCAGTCTCCAGTAACAGCAACTTCCTTTCATCCCGCCTGCTCCACTCGACGTCCAGCAAAACAGGACAGAGTCCAAGGCAAGGCAGGTCCGAAGGGGGAGTCCTCAGGGCCAGGGCAGGCCAAGAACAGTCCTCAAAGCAAGGCAAAAGCAATCCTCGAAGCCATCCATGTCCCAACAGCCTGTGAGGGTTTGTGTCCCTTTAAATTTCTCCTTTCCTTTCCTGAGGCA
>NW_015432279.1:0-1117 GCF_001527695.2 Protobothrops mucrosquamatus | reverse complement strand
ATAATAATAATAATAATAAAGTTGGAAGGGACCTTGGAGGTCATCTAGTCCAACCCCCTGCTCAGGCAGGAAACCCTATACCATTTCGGACAAATGGCTGTCCAGTCTCTTCTTAAAAACTTCCAGTGTTGGAGCATTCACCACTTCTGGAGGCAGGTTGTTCCACTGGTTAATTGTTCTCACTGTCAGGAAGTTTCTCTTTAGTTCTAGGTTGCTTCTCTCCTTGATTAGTTTCCACCCGTTGCTCCTTGTCCTGCCTTCAGGCGCTTTGGAAAATAGCTTGACTCCCTCTTCTTTGTGGCAGCCCCTGAGATATTGGAACACTGCTATCATGTCCCCCCTCGTCCTTCTCTTCATTAAACTAGACATACCCAATTCCATCAGCCTTTCTTTATATGGCAAGGCTTTTTTCAACCACTGTTAGAGTGAAAAACATTTTTTTAAATTATCAAAAATACCGATGAAACTATGTGAACGTTTAAAGAGATGTTCATTCAGTATAAAAGGATGCAGTTTCTTTCTGGTTCTATATTATATTGATTAATATAGCAACGATTTTTTAAAATATATATTTAGAATAAACCTCATGTTTGTTCTCCTGCAGTTAACTATGCCTAGCCCAATGCCAGAGTACCTGAATGTGCATTACATTTGTGAGTCTGCGTCACGATTACTTTTTCTTTCCATGCATTGGGCCAGATCCATTCCTGCTTTTCAAGCACTGGGGTAAGAATGTGCTTTCTTTTACTATTGATAAATATGCATTGAATGGAATCCACAATATATAATGGTTCTCAAAAATATTTCATTTGCTGTATTAAAGCAAATGCTGTGCAGGAAGTCCTCGACTCGTGACCACAACTGAGCCCAAAATTTCCACTGCTAAGCAATGCAGTTGTTAAGTGAATTGTTCCCATGTTACACCTTTTTTGCCAGAGTTGTTAAGCGAATCATGTGGTTGATAAGTGAATCTGGCTTTTCCCATTGGCTTTGCTTGTCAGAAGCTCCCTAGGAAGGTTGCAAATGACAACCCCAAGACCCCAGGACACTGCAAACGTCATAAATACATGCCGGTTGCCAAGAACCTGAATTTTGATCACATAACTGAGGGGATGAT
>NW_015432278.1:0-1117 GCF_001527695.2 Protobothrops mucrosquamatus | reverse complement strand
CTCCCCTCCTCCCCAAAATCCACCCTCCCCCACCCCCCTCCCTCCCCCACCCCGACTTCCCAGAGCCACACACAGGGTTAACAATACAATAATTATACTCTGTCTTAAATTATATCACCCTTAAGTTAACAATTCTATAACATCCTTTAGCTCTCTTCTAAACAAACATATTAAACATTATTATTACTAATTAAAAAAAAAACTACATTAACAATCTAAAATTTACTCAAAAACCAAAGGAAACTTTTTAGTTCCATATTTATTCTCAATATAATCTATCCATCTTCTCCAAACCAAAATATATCTTTCTTGTGAGTAATCCTTCACATAGGCTGAAATCTTAGCCATTTCTGCTAGAAATTCTTGGGAACTTTCAAATGGCTTGTTTAACCAGACGCCGTTTAGAACTAGAAATCAGACTAGTAATCTTTCTGTAGTCAAGCACTTTCAAGTTTAGCAGACGTGGCTCTGTTTGTCTTGATTTTTTTAAAGCTGAGAATATCAGACACTTCATTAGATTGGGCAGGTGAGGAGAATGCAGGAATGGAGAACTCATATTTTGCAAGCTGCAAGTGAGAGTTGATTGAGCTGCCTTCGGGCAAATAGGCTATCTGCCTAATTAATTCACTCTACCACTTTCTTTGCTGTTCTCTTTCCTTCCAATTCTTAAATCAGGCATCTCAGCAGTCTTCAGGTGAAGACATGGAAATTTCGGAAGATGAAGCCGAAGTTGAGCCTCCAACTCCCGTGGCCGGGGTGTCCGACCCACATTTTTCCGTGATGCCATCAGTTCTGGGCCACATGCAGTTGGGGGTGTCCTCCTTCACTTCCCACCATCACCCGGAAGCACCGCCCTCTTATCCAATCCAGCCTCTCATGTCCGTCTCCCTCCCTCACCTGGCGGGTAAAACCCATTCACTCTCTACTTTTGGCCAAGTCAGTCCCCGGCACGGCCATCGCCTGTCCGATTTCCGAGGGCGAGCAAATGTGGTGGGCGGAGGCCGCGGTGCTCCCCACATCTATGACTTTGTCAACTCCATGGAGCTCATGAACCGGCTCGGCAACCAGTGGGGTGGGATGCCCATGTCTTTCCAGATGCAAACCCAGATGCTGAGCC
>NW_015432277.1:0-1117 GCF_001527695.2 Protobothrops mucrosquamatus | reverse complement strand
TAGACGCGTTCTTTAACCGTTTCTGTTTTAAATAAGTGATCTCTCTTTAACTGAAATGTTCCTTCCTCAGGAAACTGGTTCTCCACAGACTCTTTTCTCCAATCGCTCCATAAACTATAGTTTGTAAAGGATTTTTGCCCTATTTTTGTACCATAAAAATTCTCGGGCTACCCAGGGAAAACCGGGAGTTCCTGTCCCTAGTGTGTAAGCCCAAGAGCCACACCCGATAGGTGGAAAGGAGAAAGACTTTTATTTACTTTTATGTAAGAAGCAAGTGCCACAATGGGACACCCCTGCTCTGGAGTGGACCCTCTTTTTTGCAGTTTTGAAAAGCGCACATTGTCATGAACCAGTCACGAAAACACACATCAGGACACCCCCAATCATTCAGAACAAGATCATACATTCTGTACAGCCATAGCAACAGCCAACGTTTGGCTGAAGCTTACACGATTTGGGAGACCTTGACCCTGATCAGTAACATCCTTACACTTAAAAGCCTCCCTGAGCTACTTGATCCTGGCATCTTGTCCTTCAGTATTGCTATCTCTATTTGCTAAATAATAAACAATTACTATATTATTATTATTATTATTATTATTATTATTATTATTATTATTATTATTATTATTATTATTATTATTATTATTATATTAATATATCAATTAAGATCAGCCTCTGAATATGTAAATTAAAATACATTAAGCTCAGCTATCCCAGGTCAACCAGTGGATAATCCCACCAATCCATGCAAGGCATAATGTCCACAGCATTGAATACATCACTTGACTCCCCCAGGACACGGCGACCGTCATAACTATGAAGCAGCTGTCAAGCCTCCGTGTGTAAATCGGGGGTGACCGTGGGGAGGCTGCAACGGTCCTAAGTGTGAAAAACGGTCACAAGTCCCTTTTTTTCCAGTGCCCTTGCAACTTTGAACAGTCACCAAATGAACGGTTGTAAGTCGAGGGCGACCCGTAAAAATCAGGCTGCAAACTCTCCTACAAACAGCCCCTCCCTTTTCTTTGCCCCTCCGGCCTGTCCCCAACTCTCTTCCTGCATCCTCTTTTCCCCTTGCCCTCTGGCGTCCCTGCTCTCCCTCCTTACCTGTGTAGAT
>NW_015432276.1:0-1117 GCF_001527695.2 Protobothrops mucrosquamatus | reverse complement strand
TGCTGTAAATCCATCTGTACCTGGTGCCTTACCAAGTTTTAATTGCTTAATTGCCCCCTTGATCTCCTCCGATGTAATTGAACAATTCATTTTTTCCCTTTGGTTATCTGACAATCTAGGAAAATGTGCCTGCTGTAAATAATTATCTATTTGTTCAAATTGTATTTTTTCAGAAGCATATAACTTAGAATAAAAATCCCAAAAACTCTTTTTAATCAAGTTTTGTTGAGATGTCATTTTACCATTATAATCTATTTTCTCTATAATTCTTGACTTCTGCTTCTTTCGTAATTGATAAGCCAACCACCTTCCAGGTTTGTTTGCATTAGAAAATGTATTATATTTCATGTACCTTAAACTAGTTGCAGTCTGATCTACTATTAACATATTAAATTGCTCCCTAAGCACAGTAATAGATACTTTTAAATTATTATCCAGTGGGTTCAAAATAAAAGCCTGTTCTTTCAATTTAATCTCTTCCTCTAACTCTTTACGTTTTTGCATTTGTTTACACCTGTAAACATTATTCATATAAATCAAATTACCTCTCATATATGCTTTACTAGCATCCCATACCATTGAGATTGAGGTACCTTTATGCATATTCAACAAAAAAAATTCTTTCAATTGATCTCTACATTTCTGTAAGTTTATATCATATCTAAATAAATTTTCATTCAATCTCCAAGTTCTTTTGTTCCCTTCTTCAGCAAATAGCTCCATCCATACTGGACTATGATCTGACAATATCCTAGGAAAAATCTTAATATTCTTCACCCTAGAACAGTCATTAGTAATTAAAAAACACCCTAGAACAGTCATTAGTAATTAAAAAAATCAATTCTTGAATAAGATTGGTGCCTATCTGAAAAAAAAGTAAAATCTCTTTCTTCCATATTTCTCTCTCGCCATATGTCCTTTAATTCCAATTCATCCTTCAAATCAAAAAAAGTTTTAGGCAATATTGAATTAAACGTTTTGCAAGAACCTTTCTTATCTTTTCTTGAGTCTAAAACACCATTCCAGTCCCCCATCATGATAACTGATTTATAATCCATTTGATTTAATTTCCGATGTAACAATTTATAAAACTGTTTCTGCTGTTGATTTGGGGCGT
>NW_015432275.1:0-1117 GCF_001527695.2 Protobothrops mucrosquamatus | reverse complement strand
GATGATAATGTTTCTAAATTATTTGCTTTTTAATAGATTTTCTTATAAATTGGATCATAACATCTCTTGGCCGTATATGCTGAGTTTATTCTATAAATCTTGTCTATTTCTTTAGAGAAGTCTACTTTCTCATCATTAAACCATTTAGTCATTTCTGTTACAATTATATCACTTAAGTTATGAATTTGTTCAGGGATTCCTCTGAGACGCAGAAAAACTTCCTTCTGTTTCAAATCCAGCAACAGTAAATATTGGTTAAGAACCGTCTAACCTTGTGTCTGTCTCATCCATTCTAATCTGTATATTTTTAACATCTTCTTTACTAATAATTCAAATTTTCTCAAATACTTCCAAAAGAAATTTGGGGCTGGGCTCGTTTGAATCACGATTTAATTCCTTCAATTCCTTCTTAGGAGGCATTTTTGCCAATATCCTCTCATACAGACAGTTGCTGGCAGCAGAAAAGCAGGCAAGAATACTTTGATTAGAGATAATGGATTAGATAGCTATATAAGAGACTGGAAACTGTTTGTGGAATTTCTACATGCTAAATATAATAACAGAGGGTTAATAGAGGGATTTGAAGATTAGTGCAATGTTTATCTCAACCTATTGACTGCTTTTTCTTTCTTTTTATATGTGTGCGTGCGTGTGTGTGTGTGTGTGTGTTTAAAAGGGGAGGACAACTTACTGCTTTTTCTCTTCTTTCAGCACTCAGCCAGGGTGGATCCTAAATGTTAAATTTAATTGACCACTTTTTCCTCTTTTTTGTGCACTATTTTTTGTTGTTGTTAGGGTTGAATGTATATTTTTGTTTTGTTTTGTTTTGTTTGCTTGTTTTACTGTTCTGTATTTTATTCTCTTATAATAAAACAATAAATTTTATAAAAGAAAAAAGTACTAGTTAGTCAATTAAAGAAGATGTTGAGACTCTAGAAAGAGTACAGAGAAGAGCAACAAAGATGATTAGGGGACTGGAGGCTAAAGCATATAAGGAACGGTTGCTGGAATTGGGTATGTCTAGTTTAATGAAGAGAAGGACGAGGGGGGACATGATAGCAGTGTTCCAATATCTCAGGGGCTGCCACAAAGAAGAGGGAGTCAAGCTATTCTCCAA
>NW_015432274.1:0-1117 GCF_001527695.2 Protobothrops mucrosquamatus | reverse complement strand
CCTTCATAGTGCTTAAACCAAAATCTAAACAATTCTAGGTGCACTGAAAGTACATATACTCTGCATCAATATGTCTGTTTCATTTTTAATCCATGCTGAGCATGACAGAGATAGCTACGGCAATACTTCCCTTGGTTAGGTAATAGGGAAAATAGATTATTCAGTGAGGATCAAAATAAGCAGTTATTATTCAGAAGTGGTACATAACTGCCAGTAAGTGAGTCCACGTACTACGTAAAGATGTGATTTGACTGATTTGCAGTGGATGCCAAATACATACAAAAAAAGAAATCTAATGAGAGATTATATAAGTTCTCAGAACTCACAAAAGTAGACCATTAAAAGTATCACAATATTTTTATTAACAATTTAATCAATGTCTATTAATTTAATAATAACACAATACCCTAATACATTATTAATTCCTTGCTTGAATGCATTTCAGTATCAGCCATTTCTTGGCTGATTCCAAGAGAAATAGAAATAATTTTATTTAAGACTTGGTTTGGGGGTTTTAAAATTTCTGCTTTTAAGGTCCATGCCCATTGCAGAGAAACAAAGATTTCACTGGGTTTTTTTTTGCCTTTTAGGTGCTGCAATTTTACATTACGATCCTAAGTGTGTTACTCAGAACACTCAAAAACAGCTGAAGATTTGTAGCCTTTATTGTAGTCAATGCAAAACACAAAGGAACCACTTACATGGAAGAATCAGTCTTCTCAGGAAAATGGAAAATTGTATCAATTGGTTTTGGAGAATCAGGTTTCTCAGAAACAAAAGGGGAAACAATTGACTCTGTGGAAAAAACAAACAGTGAACGTTATTTCAGCAAGAGCTGAATTCAAAAGTGCTTCAAAACCATGGCTGTCACTGCCCTATGAGTTCTCTTCTCATATCGTTCACCCTTTCACCTTCTGAAGAACATCCTAGACTGTTCCTCTCATTTGGCATAACACAAAGATACAACTGACTCTGGGTGGGGAGAGTTAACTAGCCATCCTTCTGGATGTGGAACATATTGTAGCTAATAAACAGTGTGCAAATTAAGATAGTGAACATTCAAAATGCAGATTATCCTTTCAAAATTTTAAACTTGTCACTGAAGTATTTCATTTTT
>NW_015432273.1:0-1117 GCF_001527695.2 Protobothrops mucrosquamatus | reverse complement strand
TTTCGTTAATCAGACATATGACATTATGCTTAGATCTCATCTCATTCTAAAACAATATGGGGTCCCAAACCCCATCCACTGCCTCGAAGTTTGAGAGGTACTGGTAAAGATTTGGGGAACATTTGAAATGAAGCAGAACGAATTGTCTGACACCAGCTTCCTCCTAGCAGCAGCAGCTCCCCGGGGGGAGAAGCGACAGCCGGCAAGCCGGGGGAGAAAGGAATCTGGCAGATTTCCCAGCTGGGAGCGAGGCCAAAGATATCGGGAGGGACGTCAGACTGTGATAAGCCAAGAGAAGGCTCCGGACGAAGCTGTGCAGCATTGCCAACAAAATTGGTGAGTCACAGTCCTGAAGACATAAAGAATTCCAAATTGGGACCAAAGTTCTTGGGGCCTTTCCCCATAGTAAGGATCATCAACCCAGTCACAGTAGAGCTAAAACTCCCTAAACTCTTAGGGAAAATTCACCCAGTTTTCCATTGTAGCTTGTTGAAGCCATATCGGGGCTCCACGTTAAGACCTCCTCCAAAGAAGGCACCTGGGCCCCTCGTAGTTGCGGGACAGACCCACTATGAAGTAAAGCGTATTCTTGACTCTAGAATTTTTAGAGGGAAATTGCAGTATCTAGTACAATGGAAGGGATACCCGTTATCCGAGGCCACCTGGGTGAAATCCAGTGAAGTAAAGGCTAATAGATTGGTCAAATGGTTTCATGTGAAACACCCCAACAAACCGAAAGATAACCCTTAACATATGCTTTGGTTTGCTTTATAGGATCTATCCTTTTTGTAAGGGGGGCCGGATGTCAACGCTGCAAATACTGTATATTCTTGCTTTGACAATGTGCAGAACTGTCTGGTATTTATATAGTTAAACCAGCAACCAGGAAAGAGGGAGGAGCATAAGGATAGCCCGGGTGAAAGAAACCGGAAGTAAATCACATCTTCCAAGTTGATTGGAAGATGTGAACCATGACCCTACAATAAGGGAGTGGAAATGTTTGGAATGTTATCCGTATGGAAGAGAAGCAGATCTAAGCATTCCTCCATATTGTGCTGACGTATCTGTAACATTAATAAATGCTTTTAGGAGAAAATATGCCTGAAAGTCCTTTTTA
>NW_015432272.1:0-1117 GCF_001527695.2 Protobothrops mucrosquamatus | reverse complement strand
AAGAATTGCCATGAATTCAACTGTTTCTAATTATGTTGGAAGTCAGCAGGGTGTGAAAGGCTGGAGATCTGCTTTCAGGGAAGCCCAGCTCACTAAACTTGGGGCACTTCCATATCACCAACATTTTCATGTCTCAGGTCCTTCAAAGCAAATTAAAAGTGATACTGAAGATCCAATAAACCAGGGGTCTTCAAACTTGTCCCTTTTATGACTTGTGAACTTCAACTCCCAGAATTCCTCAGCCAGGCATGCTGGCTGAGGAATTCTGGGAGTTGAAGTCCACAAGTCATAAAAGGGCCAAGATTGAAGACCCCTGCAATAAACCAAGCACAGCCAACAGTCTGTACTGTAAATTGCTAGATGTATTACCTCCCTCCATCATCCTTCTTCACTTTCAATTGAAATACCAAATAAGGAAACAATATCGATTTATGGAATTCTTGAAGCTGGTGAGTTGTATTCATTTGAAGTAGATCAAAAGTTCTGCTATTGTACACTAGAGTATATAGAAGAGCTATGGACTTTCAGGATGCTGCAGAAAATCACAAATCATATCTTACCAAAACAATTCACTTGAACAAATAACAAAGGCAACTGATGGACCACACCAGTATTAAATGAGATGACAGGATGATAATTAGAGAAACATCCACTGTAGGCACTAAGCTGCATGTCAAAAAAGAATCCTTTTCCTTTCTCTTCTGCCTGCCTATCATTTATTAATTTGGCATACACGCACACACCCTGGTGGTTTGCTACCGGTAATGAGGCACTGATCTGACTTTTGAAGCAAACCCTATTCCCCTTCAAATCTCTCCTGTGCCGTTGTTACAGCATAAACAGTTTACTACTAAGTGCACATGTTAACATGGAATATGTGAATGGCACCTGTGTGACATCTATGTTTGCAAATACATAAGAATATAATAATAATAATAATAATAATAATAATAATAATAATAATAATAATAATAATAATAATAATAATAATAATAATAATAATAATAATAATAGTAAAGTTGGAAGGGACCTTGAAGGTCATCTAGTCCAACCCCCTGCTCAGGCAGGAAACCCTATACCATTTCGGACAAATGGCTGTCCAGTCTCTTCTTAAAAA
>NW_015432271.1:0-1117 GCF_001527695.2 Protobothrops mucrosquamatus | reverse complement strand
CCACGTCCTCGGGAGCAACAGAGTCAAACTCCTCCCATGTAACCGTCTCAAGGCCTGCTTCCGTCTCCTCCCCCTGGGCCAACCAGTCGGTATCCAAGCCTTCTCGGATCCGCGCGACTTTGTCATGCAGATATTGAGCAAAATCCTCGGCCCTCCCCTCCAGGGGATCCCCCCCCTCAATTGAAGGAGGGAGCGGGTCCATGGGAGTGAAGGACCACTTCAAAGTGACTTTGCAAAGCAGCACGATCCATTTGCTTTTTAAGCCATCCTTTGCTCTTGCTGCTTGTTGAGGAAGCCACACTATATATCTTCCCTTCAGTGAAGAGAATTGTAGCACTTTTGCAATGGAAAGCTCTTTAGGGAGGCAAGCTGCCTTACACAGACCTATTTTGCATTAACTTCAGTGACAGCATCAATAGAAGCATGAAGAAATGAAGCCAGCGTTTTGGGACATTCTAAAATGTCTTTAGAGCAGTATAGCTGATCCTTAGCAAGTTTAAGATAAATGGGAGTTGTCTTCAAGAGGAGGAGGAGGAGGAGGAGGAGGAGGAGGAGGAGGAGGAGCAGAATGTTTTACAACTGAAGTTAGACTTTACATGTGAAAAGAAAGACTTTGCATGTAAAGAGAACTCTTAAAAAATTCATATTACATTTTGACTTTTGCATTTTTTAAGAATCTGTAAGGTTGTGCACACATGCATATGCATTCATAAAAAAGGTGAATTAGGGGACTAGACAATGCAAAATTTTATTTTGACTCTAAAAACAAGCATTGTGTTCATCCCTGTCAGTGTCAGAATACCATGTGGTTTGGAGCATTGTTCCTAGTATCATGTTTACTGCCAAAACAACAAAAAACATAGACAATGTATCTCTTCAGACTTGGTTTAATGTCAAGGTTCCGACAGACAGACAGAGACAAATAAAGCAGAACTGTATCAGCACGTCAAAAGTGAAACCAAGTCTGAAGAAATGCATAACAATTCCCCAATACAAAGTTAAAAAATCCCACCCCTAAGGCTATGCAAGCAACTACATTTCCCCATACAGCTTGTTGACCGGCTTTTCATGAAATGCCCAGTCCGCAGTCTCAGGAGCAGCCGAATGACCTTAGTTC
>NW_015432270.1:0-1117 GCF_001527695.2 Protobothrops mucrosquamatus | reverse complement strand
GAGAGAGAGAGAGAGAGAGAGAGAGAGAGAGAGAGAGAGAGAGAGAGAGAGAGAGACTAATATGATCTTGTTGTCATCTATATTTGTGTAGGAAGGCTTGGGATTCTTTCCAGGCCAGAAGATGCCAACAATTTCTTACAACCGGCACAGGGATGATAAATTTGCTCATAGCTTTCCTTCATACAGTACTAGAAAGTAGCAATACTGTATTTTTTTCAAAAGGCAACTTGACTTTCTTGTTTTTTTTCCCTTGAAAACATTTCACTTCTTGTCCAAGAAGCTTCTTCAGTTCTTCAGAACTGATGCAGCATCTTGGATGAGAAGTGAAATCTTTTCAAGGAAAAAAACAAAAAAGCCCACTCGCTTTTTGGAAAAGCACCTTTGGGACAACCATGACCCGGATGATTGAGAATCTTGAGAATCTTCATTGACATTTAGCAATACGGTAGCTAACATTAACTGGACGCTCTTTTTCCAAACATAAACTCTTCCTCTTGAAATCATATCCTGCACTTATAATAATGCTGATTCATCAGCAAATTGAAAATACACCACCCCAAGTAGTGCAAGGGAAAGTGGGGAAGGGGCTAATCTGGATCACTGGTTGGAATGGAAAAGGTCAACAGCCATCAAACAGAAAAAGTGGTTAGCAGATCAGGTGGTTTTCTAGTTAATCAGAAGGATTTTGGATTCTCAGTTGTTTAAAAATTAGTAGAGGCTAATTAGAAATGTATTTGTAAAAATATTGATTAAATTAAATTAGTCTGGAGGCTAAACCATACAATGAACTGCTAAGGGAACTAGGCATATCTAGTCTAACAAAGAGAAGGACTAGGGTGACACGATAGCCAATCTTCCAATACTTGAAGGGCTGTCACAGGGAAGAGGGATCAATTTATTCTCCAAAGCACCTGAGGGCAGGACAAGAAGTAATGGATGGAAACTTATCAAGGGCAGACTAACAAAAAACTAAGGAGAAATTCCCTGACAGAACAATTGATCAGTGAAATGTCTTGTTTCCAGAAGCTGTAGGTGTTTCATCACTGGAGGTTTTCAAGAAGAGATTGGAGAGCCATTTGTCCGGAATGAAATAAGTCCTTTCCTATTGTTTGTCTCT
>NW_015432269.1:0-1117 GCF_001527695.2 Protobothrops mucrosquamatus | reverse complement strand
ACTATTATCTACAGAAGAGGCTCACTTCAATTTGCTTCAAATTTCCAGCCTCAGTCTCATGAGCACCTGGTGGCTTGCAAGTTATAAAAAATATTTCCCTAAAAGTCATGTGATTGTTCCAATAAATAGGCCTATTCTTAGTCTGTTACTCTTTAAGTTATCTCTGTTATTGTTAATAAGAAGTCAGTTTAGATTGCTACAGTAACTCTCTTGGGGGCCCCATGTGCAGGAAGATGGAACATAAATAAAAACATAAATAATAAACAAGCTAGCAAGTCAACTGAGAACTGACATTTGTGCCAGAAAATGAGTTTTTCACTTTTTCTGAGTAGCTGCTCTTAGTTGCTAAATCACACAATGTGATCCAGAGCATCTTTCTGGATATTACAGTATTTTAAAGTTATTAATAGGCTGTATGTCTGGCTCCTTTGAAACTATTAAAAAAAAACAGCAGCCTCTTTCTTAACAAATGAAAACTTCTATATCCATATAACACCAGTACTACAAGTTTACACTAACAGTAGGTTTCCAAATATAATTCAGAAAAGTTAGATTACCTCCCACTCTATTAGTTTTCTGGAACCTGAAAACAGAGTTCTTCTGGAGAGTATTTAGAGACTAATGGGGGGCTACTATCTGTTCATTTACTGTTCTAGTAGTCTATGGAGATTGTCAGTCATCCAGGTCATGGTTGTCTCAAAGGTTCTTTTCCAAAAGGCAATTGACCTTTCTTGGTTGTTTGAAAACGTTTTGTTTCTTATCCAAGAAGCTTCTTCAGTTCTTCATGAACTGAAGCTTCTTGGATGAGAAGCGAAACATGTTCAAAAAACCAAGAAAGTCACATTGCTTTTTGGAAAAGAACCTTTGGGACATATTGTTCCAGTAGTTTTACTATTGTTACCTTGTTTTTGTACAGTTACCACCAGGGCTTTTTTTCAGCCGGAACGCGGCGGAACCGCGTTCCGGCACCTTTTTCCGGGCCGGCCGCACCGGAAATAGCCCCTCCCACACCGGAAATAGCCCCTCCCAAATTTTACTTGCATTCCTGTTCTCTAAAGGGGCGGTCCTAGGGTTTGATGAGGGCGTGGCCAGGTTTGAGTTCCGCCACCTTTTCTCC